>NW_025407971.1:40460-46444 GCF_008403515.1 Naegleria fowleri
CAAGGTGGTCATTGTTGCTCAAAAATCGTATCAAGGTTGCTCTCTCCGAATACATTTGTTGCTCGAGCGATACGAAGTTTGCCTTTGATTTTGTGCCCATGAAAAACATTACTCCTGACACTTACAGTCCAGATAAGATATTAATCGATCGTGTCTTGGCTCCTCTCGGCTTAAAATCAATGGTCAATGTACCAGTCGACCACACATGCAGTGAGGCACATGGTATTGTTGTGACTCATCAAAAGGATGGAAAGTGGTATTTTCAGGAGATACACGACCTTGCCAACGCCTCATTGACGCTGGCAAAGACTGCACGGTGCTGATTCACGAGTCAACGTTTGAAGCTGCACTTCTTCAAGATGCTGTAAACAAGAAGCATTCATGTTCACATGAGGCCATTCAGGTTGGTGAAAAGATGAACGCCTATCGAACCATTTTGACCCACTTTTCACAACGCTATTGTAAATTCCCAATTGTGGATTCGCACGATTCAGATTATGCCATCAAAAATGTTGCAGTGGCACACGATTTGATGAGACTAAACGCCAAAAAGCTTCCCAAGATTCCTCGTGTGATGGAACTATTGAAAGATTTTTGGTCCATCATTGAATTGGATGATTCTGCTTTTATCAATAATCCAATCTCTGAAGATCAGGTCAATGATTAAACAATGAATGTGATGAATCTTTGCTTCATCCCTTTTGAATATATCTACACACGGGAGCGACTCGAGTTGGCATTTTGGATACCAATGAAGACATTTGACTCACCTTCCGAATCCAATTCCAATAAAATCCACACAACAACATTCTCTCCCACCTATTATCGAATAACACTCTCGATTTGTCGAACGCCTTTCATGAACTGCGCAGAAACGAACCATCCACCAAAAGAAAAAATCAAAAACGCCAATCAAGAACATCTTTCACACAACCACGTCCATAAATACTAGAAAACCTTCTCACGTGCATCACAGCACACTCTTGTTAGATCATCAATACAAACCTTCTCATGTCCTCCTTGTCACCGCCATCACCAAGAACATTTGATCGCAATCGGAGTGACTCTGTTTCCAGTAGTGCAAGCTCCACCAATACAACAACTCCCTTCGCATCGTCATCATCATCATTACTCAATCCTCCTCCTCCTCCTCCAACAACAACAACAACAACAACAACAATTACTACAACGAAAAAGAAAAAATCTTCTCGAAAATTGTCTTCCTCTTCGAAAACTGCTGCCAATCATAGAAATGGAACCACATCATTGGAATTTGCGGAATCTTTGCCCCACATGTCAAAATCGACGACAAGTAGTTCTATTCGAGTAGAACATTATCATCAACAACCTCACGACTCGAATCGTTATGAAAATATTCGAATTAATGAAGTTCAACCCTTACTTCATCAAGTAGAAATGGAAATGAATCAATTAAGAATGACAAGAACTCAATTTAAATTAAGCTGTAATTTGGTATTGAATATTATGATCTTTATTTTGAATATGGTGTTTTTGTGTTTATTGAGTTGTGTGTTGGCGTATGTCTTGTCACCAATTTATGTGAATCATGACGTTCATGAATTTCAAGTGGGAGGATCAAATTCAGTAGATTCTTCGAATGGAATTATTCCATTTTCAGCTGTTTCAGTGGATGGAAATGGACATGTGTATCAGGGATTTGGAATGGGATTTTCTTATTCGAGTGTTCAAACAAATTACTCGCAAGAGGTGACAGGCCAATTTCGAACTGTTTCGTTTTATCCTCATTTTGATTCTATTCTTGTAGTGAGACCAGAATATCAAAATAATATCAATGTGACATTTTCTGATATTCATTCGAAATCATTCAATAATGGTATTGTCATCTTGTCAAGTTGGATTCTAAAAGGAGGCAAACAATATGTACAACCCATTTACATTTTCAAAAACATGACATTTATTCCACAAACCATTGATCAAGTATTCATTCATTGCATTCATCATGTGGAAGAATCTCAACAAACAGTCATGATGATTCATGTGAAAAATACGGAAACGAAAGAATTATTTCTCTATTTATTGATTGGTCAGATCGAGAACGAGACGTCACATGTTTTTCAATCGGATCCAATTTTAATTTATAATTACACATTTCCATCTTGGCAACATTCTGTTGAAGAAGAATTAGCATGGAGCAATGAAAGAATTTTAGCAAGCTCTTCGATGGCGATCATTCTTAAAGATTCTCAGAAACAAGTTGGAGTTGTTTCACATCGATTCGATGACAATACGTGTCGATATTATTTATTTGATTTACAAACACAACTAGAGGCGATCGATTCATTCAAGGGATCTCCTTCTTCCTCTCCTTTCACTTCAAATGGTGAACCTTCTCGAGTTAAAATTTCACAACTCACTTTACAACAAGGAATTTCGTGTTACTCGGTCGATCTAACCACTCTTCACATGGAAGAAAAATATTCAAGTCGTGACGATAGATATTCAAGTAGTGACCAACAAACTTTGCAAACTTTATCACTCATTGCCACTGAATCGGTGGCTATTTTATTGAATGGCATTCAAATTTATTCCACACAACCCATTCCAACATGTCGTAAAGGTTATCAATTTTCAGAATTGTCGAATGGATACAAACCTGATCTCAATATACAAGTTAGAAATATTTTAGGTGGAAAATTTATTTTCTCATGTTTGAATAATCATGATGGATCTGTTTCCATGCTCTATGGACAAATCGTGACAACGACAAATAATTATGAAATTATGACAGGAACTAGTTTTTCAACAGTCATTCCTGGACGTGTCACGAATGCATGGCTCGTGCATTCCACGAAAAACGTTCTCGAGCCAGGTGTCAGAGAATATGATGTCTTTCTGACGTATGAATATTTGGAAGACAATATGAACTCTTTGGACGTGCTGACAATGCAACACTGTTCCTCAAAGTCTTCCGAACAAAAAGTGTCTCCACCAATGAAATCTTTTTATACCATCAAATGTACCACACCCACACAAACTCTCTCACATGATGAGTATCCAGTGTGCTCGACACCGTTCAAGCATCTCTCCTTTTCACCACAAACTCTTCAATACGACATTAGCTCAATAGCCAAATTTGGAGTGTTGTTTACAACATTGAGTTCAACAAATTTGTCACCCACCGCCATGCATGCAAATTTACAACATCCAAAATCCAAGAACAGCAACAACAACAACAACCTTCACCAATTAGACAACAAATATTTCGTTCTATCAACAGAATTATCAAATTGGCAAGGAGGATATAAATGGATTGGAATTTGCATTTCTTCAGGATCCTCATTTGGAACTGTCAAAGTGGCTCAAAGAGGTCTTGTCACATTCTCGAATATGCAACAAGAATTAATCGAAGGATCTTCCTATTATGCAAATATTGACGGAAGTATCACAAGGAAAACAACACCTTGGTATATTGGATATGCATTGACGAAAAAACAATTGTACATTGATTCGAGTTTTGTAAAATAGTGAACAGGTTTTGTAAATGGCTCCAAGAAAACACATTCAAAAGATATCTTGTGTGTCTTATATCTTCCTGTTATCGGCAAGAAAATTGAAACTTTTCGTTGCGCGCCAAAAAATCACTACAAAAAAAATGAGTGAATCTTATGAAGGAGATCCGCAGGTCATTTCGGCTTCCAGAGAAGAGGTTTCTTCGTCGTCTTCTCCGCCTCAAGAAGATGATGTGGTAGATCCGACACCCACTCCTCCAACAACGGCTGGTGATGATAATGAGGCGGGAGAAGCAGCAAATGCGGAGGAAGCTCAACACGAAAATCATGCACTTCAACAAGAGGAAGAACCCGAAGATGATGAAGAAGGATTTAAACCTTTTGATCCAAATGCATCCATGAACGTCAGTAATATTGTAAATACTCAACTGAATGATACCATGGGAAGTTTTGTCTCTTCCGCGAATGCCTTGCAAGGCATCAATGACAATAATGATACTCCGAATGTCATCCAAGATGTCGAAGCATTGAGAGAGGAAGAAAATAGAAAGAAACGAGAAGAACATTTGAAAATGAAAATTCGTCAGCTCAAGGACGAAGAACAGTCCTACTCGAAAATTAATCTCACCAATATTAATGCGAATTGGTTGTACTTGATGAGAGAAAGTAAATTGAAAGAGCTCAAGGAAACAATTCAAATACAGGCTCAGGATCACGACCGATTAGTCGACAGAAAGAATGCCACCATTCAACTCATGTACAGAGAATTGGATGAATCCGAGGAGCAGTACCGATCTGCTCTGAGAACTCACATGCAACATATCGAGGAATTGCTACAATTGCAAGATCAACGTCTCACTATTCTCCATCAAGAGTTCAACAATGACTTGTATCTCTTAAAAAAAGGAATATGAGGAAGAAATGGAAGAATTACGGATCAAACACGAGGAGGAAATGAAGGAATGGGCTGAAATTACCAAAGAAATGGAAAAGAGAGAGGAAAAAACGAATGAACTCATGGAAATGGATTTTGTCCAAACCAAGGAAAAGGTCAAGAATCGATATCAGGAAGAGCTCATACAAATGGTCGGCAACATGAATGACAAAATCGAAGAATACCGCCGCATCACCAAGCAAGAGAACAATGATCACTACGAATCCATGAATCAAAAATATAAGGATTATATCATTTTGAGAGAACGTGACAGCAGTTACATTGAAATTATCAAGAACCAAACGTATCAAATCAAAATGAAGGAGGAAGCTCTAGCTCACTGGAAAGCAAAATGGTTGAACAATCTCAGAGAGTGCGAGGACAGAAACAACAAACTCATTAAGGAGAAGGATCAGCTCTCCCAACATTTCAAGGAACTCAAAAAGAAGATGAATGCCTTTCGAGAGTCAGAAAAGAAGAGACTCACCGAGCTAGTCAAAATGAGTAAGGAAACGATCGATTCTCTCAATGAAAAGCTGGAAAAGGCCTCACGAATCCTCAAGTTATCTGAAGTGAATCGCAGGTATGAAACTGAGAGAGAGCGTTTGATTCCTTTTGAAACGGAATTGGAAAGCACGACGGCTTTAGCTTCGGTCGCTGAATCTGCCATGGAAGATTTGATGGACGGTGAGGAAAAGAAGTTCACTGAATCTGAGTGGCAACAGCTCGATCGTTTCTACAAACGTTTCAATAAGGTTCTTCTGGACAATTTAGCACTCGAACAGGAGAAGGAGCACTTGGTAGATCAAAACAAAAAGCTTCGTGATATGTTGAAACAATATTTGGATGGTATCACCGTTAATGAAGATGTTCTCAATAGTAGAAATCCACTCTTAATTGTAGATCCATTAATTAAGGGACGATCCCACGAGCCAGGAGCCAAAGAACTTGTCGTCGTTTCTGCCACAAGTAGACAAACAGAAAAGGTGAAGATTGGAAATTAAGGAGCGTGTGAATCCTTCGAATGGTGGCAATGATTCAGTATACTGTCTGACTTGCATGGAACCAAACATTATTCGACATAGCAGTGATCGAGAGGTATAATTGTTTTCATGGTGAACGATTGGTTGGGCCAAATGATTTTCTGAAATTATTTATGTGATATGGTCATTCTTTCCGTGTCATGACAGCCCATACAATATTTTCCTGAATAAAAAGAACTGTTCCAAGGAAACAGTGGTTTTTGGGCCGGTTCAGGGTTCTGATAAGAACTGGACGATGAATGTCAAATGTTTGTGACAAAGTACTTTGTCAAACCTCTACACAGCATAACTTTGTTGATCCATGATTTTCAAATAACTCACACTGTCTAGAAGCCACTTGCAAGTAACCGGCCTGTGTCCAGTTTCTTGTTCAATCTTGTCAGCCTCCTCTCGTGTCACATCATTGTCTGCAATAATGACATTTTCATATTTGGATTTTTTAACTCTCTTGAACATGGTACCATGAATGGTGCCACCTCCAAACGTGACCAAATCAGTGAGTTCTTTTTTTTTTTT
>NW_025407971.1:46454-52210 GCF_008403515.1 Naegleria fowleri
TGGGCCGGTTCAGGGTTCTGATAAGAACTGGACGATGAATGTCAAATGTTTGTGACAAAGTACTTTGTCAAACCTCTACACAGCATAACTTTGTTGATCCATGATTTTCAAATAACTCACACTGTCTAGAAGCCACTTGCAAGTAACCGGCCTGTGTCCAGTTTCTTGTTCAATCTTGTCAGCCTCCTCTCGTGTCACATCATTGTCTGCAATAATGACATTTTCATATTTGGATTTTTTAACTCTCTTGAACATGGTACCATGAATGGTGCCACCTCCAAACGTGACCAAATCAGTGAGTTCTTTTTTAGAGGGATTCTTGGACTTGGCACTAAAGGTACCATGAAAATGCACGCGATAGTTGAAGAATAATCGATTATTTCCATTGGCTATGCTTTTTCTTGCTTCGGCTGGTGAGTTGTACTTGATGGTCACATCACCCAACGCGCAAAAATCTTCCTCATTCACATGGCATTTGGCCTTAAGCACTGCATCCAGCCATTCCGTTCCAACAATCCACACACCAGAAACAACAGCAACACAATACTTGATCGTTCTTCGAGCAAGTCTGTTCTCATCTAGGAGTGAAACCAAATGGGTGACTTCATCCGTAAATTCGTTCCTCACTTCACCGCCCAAATATTTTGCTGCCTTTTCTAATTTTTCTTTTGCATCCGTTGTTAAATTAGTTCCGCAGAGACACAGTCGTTTCGCCTTTGAATTTCTATGGGATGTTCTCTTTGAAGATTGAGATCCCAGAGTGGCCTGAGAGTGTTGAGATTGTGTAGCTGTTGTTTGCGTATTTACATGTTGTAAGTGTTGCAAAATTCCAGCCGCAGTGCTGACACTTGCCGATATTGTTGATGTTACAGGTATGATATCATTTTGTACAAAACTCGAAAGAAAAGGATATCTTTCATGTGAAAATCCAAAAACTCCATAGGTCTCATTGAGGTCAGATAAGAGTTCCTCTAGTTGAGAAAGTTTCATTCTTTTAGCAGTCAATTGTTCATCGATACGTTGTATTTGGTCATGTACGGAGTCATCCTCCATGAAATCGTCCGAAGGAATAATAATGGCTTCAATAGAAGCGGTTGAGGAGTCGGAGACATTTCCATCTTGTGGTTGTGAAATGTTGGATGATCCTTTTCTGTGAAATCTTCGTTTTTTACCAGTTGTGACAGTGTTGGAACTTGTCGTTGCTGCTGTTGTTCCAGAACCGTAAATGTTGTTGGCTGTTGATTTTCTTCCAGTATTTGCTGGAGTTTTGTTGGTAGTTGTAGAGGATGATGACACTGCCTTGGTCGGATCGGGATACATGGAACACAACTCTTCATAGGTATTTCCCATAGAGGAGGGAGTAGTAGTTTCAAATGTACAAGTTGACGGGTGCTTTGTATTGGTATTAGATCCAAATTGTTCCATCGATTGATCGAATTTTCGTTTGAATTTGTGAAATTCTTCCACCAGATTGGCCAATGATTGCATGGGCATGAGATGTCTCTTGGTGAGAATGGGCGTTTTACAAAGAGGACATTCTTTCTTAATTTTCATTCCTTGTTCAATGCAGTCATAACAAAACAAGTGGCTGCAATGAGTAGCTGTTGGTTCTTTCCAAACTTCCAAACTATTTGTGGGTGTAAATTAAATATATTTAGAGATCCATTAAATATTTAAATATTCATGGAACAAAACATTGTTTTATAATAAAAAGAAATAATCCAAAACAGTAATGTCAAAGTAATTCATTTTCATTGTGATTAAATATTGAATCGTGATGATGATCCTTAACGATTAAAATCCAAAGGTTATACCTACCATATCGCACATCGTAATTCTCTTTCAAAATTATCAAAATCAGATTGTTTCAATGGAAACACCATCATAGTAGAAGCATCGGAATGAGTGGATTTCCGTGATGATGGCTCCGAATTATTCTTAGACAAGGGAGGTGTTGGATAAAAATCCGATGATGGAGCCATGGAGTTCTCATCATCTGCAAGATCCATTCTCGTGGAAGAATCGCTTGTTGTGGAAGTTTTCTTTCTGGGCATTTTTTTGAAGAATTCCTTTCAATTTGCTTCTTAACTCTTGAGTTCTTTCTATTATGGAGGTCCATGATGATTAGCCATTCAAATAAATCTCGTCAAAAGTGGAGAATCGTCAATTTTTAACCATAAGAAATTGAAAACAAATTTATTGAAGTGAAATAAACTTGTCTGATTGAAATTCTTCATAAAAAATTATTTTGGTTGAGGATGTTATTTTCTTCCTTAATTCCTCGTAATTCAAAGCATAATTACGATAGATTGTCAAATAGCGAGGACATAAATGGTTCACAATGTCAAGTAATGTCTGTTCATGAAACAAGTCTGTCAACAATTCTAAATGCTTCAAATGTTTCAAAGATGATCCAGAAGCAAGATTTACCAAAAAATTGTTCATTGCAACGAGTCCATTCGATATGCTCAAATAGGTTAATTTTGGAAAATTAGATGTGGATAAATAGGAACCATCAATTTCCTCAAACTTTCTAGCATTGGATGAATATGAAAATATCAGAGTTGTCAAGTTAATGAGAGAACCATCACATATATCTCTCATTCCTTCACAAGAGATTGGAGATCCAAAAACAAGTGATTTCAAATGATTCATTCTTGAAATATATTTGATATCCTTCATGTCAACATTGGTACGGTCTAATTGTAAATCAATCAAATTTGGTAATTTAGAGATGTGACACATGCAACCCGATCCCAAATTGTTGTTATAGAACTTTAAAAAAGTTAGGTTTAGAAAAGTGTCACAAAATTTTTGAATTGCATATTCAGAGACTTCAGAGGTTGTTTGTGATCTATAGTTGCAAAAATGTTTCAAATTATTGGTCTTCATATTACACAACTCAAGCAAACCATCATTGTCAGAACGAATTTCAAGATGAGTCATGTTTTGTAAGGATGACAGGTATTTGTATGCTTTTAAACAACTCGTCCGACCGTCGAAAGGTTCGGCCAAACATAGTTTTTCAATTGAAGTAATCTTGCTGATATGCAACAAGCAATCATCGTCAAGTGTCTCACATGAAATTAATGACAATTCTTTCCAAGGAATTCCACTATTTAACACATTCATTATTCCTTCTTTACACAAAAGATGTCGACGTGAAGTAAAACAGCAAAGTGATGGAAACTTTGATGAGTCAATTCGTGGAACATGTTTGACAGATCCATCGATATATGGACCAGCAATTTCAACAAATTCAAGTTTTTTCAAATTTCTCAATTTGTCAGATGTCAACAAGAATTCAGCCCCTTCGTTTCCAACCCCATTTCCAATGGTAAGATGTGTCAAATTTTTCAACTTTGAGTTGGAAAGAATTAATCCAGCTCTTTTTCCAATATTATTTCCAATCAATGTCAATTCTGTAAGTCTCTCCAATCTGGTGCATAGAATTCTCAAATTTTCCTCACTCACTTCAACATTAATCAATTTCAAATTTGTGAGTGTTGAACAATGTTTTGAAGGAATATCTTTGGTGATGATATTGGTTGACTCTAAGGTCAATGATTCAACCTTTTTCGAATTGAATAATCTTTTAAACACTGATCGTTCAAATGTAACATTTTTGTTTCCAACCTTTCCATGGATAAAGAACTCGGAGAATATTTCATTCAAGTCACCTTTGATCAATCCACTCATTTCATTCAGAGATTGAAACATGAAATTTGAGGCACTGTAGTGAACAGAAAAACATTGAACTCCTTTCACTTTGGTCGTTTTGACAATTCTTCTCCATTCGGAACACACACCAGCAAATGAAATGATAGTTTTTTCATCAAAATATGGAATGATGTGATCGGAAATTATTTCTTTACTCAATTTCAAAAGAGAGGTGATGGTGTCTATCGGTTCATTGGAATCATGTTGATCCAAATTTTCATCAACGAAACAATAGGTGAAGAACTTGAACATTTTTTCAATTATTATTAATTTTTAGTTTTAATTTATTAAGGACGATGAATTGCTAACAAGGTGGAAATACCATGATAAAAGAGAAAATTGCCTTTGCGGTTTAAAATCAATGAACCTATTAATTCACGACCTAGTTTTAAAGTCATCCTTAATTATTTTAACAAATTCAGTATTTACCCAAATCATGATCTGGGATGATAAGTCCGATGAATTGTTGTTCTCAACCAAAAATTTGCATCAACTCTAGAACAAACAATTAAGATGGTGTCCATCCCTCATGTGAGCGAACTAAGAATGTTATTTCCAACAAATGAATCACACCTTGCAATGCGAAACAATCATTTACTGCACCTGGACATTGCTAATGATTGATTTTCGACGTCGGTGAGGAGGTGAGATCCTTGACTGGCTCGTCGAAATCTCTTGAGCATGATATTTCGCTTTGGCTATCAGACAATAACTTGACACAGTGAGAGGAGGAGGTTGATGATGGATGAGTTCCAGCTCCACTCGTACCCCTCACGTTAATCGAAGACACAGAGTGAGTATTCTCTTGAAGGGATTCCCTTAAAAAACGCACCTGTTGAAGCAATTCTTCTTTCTCCATTAACAGAAGATCATTTGCTTTCTTCAGCTCTGAAATGGTTTCTTGATGTGACACTTCCCGTCTTTTCAATTGTTTTTCCAACCGTTGCACATACTTCTCTGATTGAGACAGATTTTTCTGAGCTGTTTTTGTTCGTGTTCGTTCCTGTTGCAATTTTTCTTTCAGTCGACAATTTTCTTCTTTCAAAGAATCGATCATGGAATTTTGAATTTCTATTTGAAGTAGCAACTCTTTGATCTCGCTTACTGATTGGGTATGAATCTTGTTCGGCGAGGAATGAGTAGAGGCTGTGGAGTTTAAATAATCTTGAGGAGAATTGGTCAATTTTCGTGTTCTGTCCGTGAGAGGTTCATGTTGATCCATGTCATTCGAGAGCAACCTATCCAGTAAATTAGAAATATCTTGAGTAAGACGAATCCTCGTTTGATCGGTGATCTTTTCATTCTCATATCGTTCTTTGATTTGCTTTATCTTGTCTCGCAGTTCATTAATGACCTGTTCTTGCTCTGAACTGTTTGAATGTTGAAGAGAATGTCGTGTGTCTTTCTTGGATATTGTTATGGGTCGTATGGAGGAAGCACTTAAAATGGTTTGAGAAAGCTTGACAATAGGAGAGTGATCCGCATTGGGAATTTTCATGTTTAAGGTTGAGTTGATCGATGAGAGTTCTTCTTTGGTTAAATGACGAGACATGGATCGGTTGCCCGAAGATTTCTTGACCGGAGAAGGTGCTTCTGCCCGTGATAAATAACGTTCCATCTCTGTGACTTGAGAAACAAATTGTTCCTCAAGATTGTTTTTTCTCTTCTGTTATTTTATCGAGAGCAGATTTGAGTTCCTTATTTTTTTGAAGCATCGAGTTCAATAACTCATCTTGCGAAACTGAAGTGATTTCAGATGAAGAAATGGGGCCCATGGAATTGCTGGGAGGCTTTGATTCTGTGCTTTCCCTTAAATTTAATTTGGGAATAAGGATTTGCAGATCGTCTTTCTCCTCTTCAGAAAGAGAACTGTCGAGAGGGTTCATGTAGAAATGTGAGTTGCCCGGTATTGAATTAATGCGGTTATTTTTGAAAGGAGAAGTTTTGTGTTGAGCCCCAGAAAAGCTTGAAACGTCTTTCATTTGTTTTTTTTCGGTCTCCACTTCGTAAAATTGCAGATCTTACGAGGCGTTCAA
>NW_025407971.1:52220-77229 GCF_008403515.1 Naegleria fowleri
AATCCTCGGAATTGTTTTCCACGGTTGAAGTTAATATTTTGTTTTGATAAATGTTTACATTTTCAACATGTTGTCCATGTCGAACATTATGGCCGCTTTCTGGAGCCTTTTGCCGAATAATGAGCTCTTTGCTCTCTTGATTTTCAAAATTATGTTTTGTATCCTCCTTACGGCCGTTCATTGAATGAAGCTCCACCAATACATTATTTTCTTCATCCTCCTCATAATCACCGCCATAATGAGCACGATAAAGTTCCAACTGATCCGAAAAATCATCCACTTGCTCATTCAAAAAATCGTTGGTGCTCCTTCCACTACTCGTACTGCTGGTGTCGGAATCGCTATTTCGCTCATCATCTTGCTGCTCATTCTCAGAAGGCACCACTGTACTCAAAAACCTCTTTGCAGATATCACTCCAAAAGATGAAACGGAGGTATCATGACTAGAACCTTCTCTCCCAGATAATGAGGAATTGATTGAGGAAGCAATCGAGCGAGCTGAAAGAGTTTTCATTTTTTTTTAATGTTTGTCCCTTAATATAGGCATTTACAAATAGAGATAAATGAAAGATTATGCTTTTGTATGAATAAAAGATTGAAGAAGGATGGAAGTTTTATTCAGCAAATTCTGGTACTCGGAAAGTACTCGTCATGAATCCAATAATATTTCGAGGACATGATGAATTTGTTTCCTTCCATTTTTCTGAAAATTCTCTCGTCGATTCACCAACAATCAGAACTGGAATAGGATTCAATTGTGACACTCCCAACATGATCAAAGTAGGATGTTCCATATAGTGGTGCATCCATTGAGAGAGCTCTTGACAAAACTCGGCATTAAATTGATCCGAAGGAAATATTTGTTGAAATTCTATGGTTGAGGAAGTTCTCTCCACGAGAGGATGAGGCGCTGCTAAATTCGATGAAAGAGGTTGTGGTGATTCGTTAGAAGTTGTAGTAGTTGGAGTGGCAGGAGGTGTGGTTATCAAGCAGGAGTAGGAGGAGGACGGAGTGGAAGTGAGAGGATTGTTCTCACCATTAAGGTTGTTCTTCAAAAGAATTCTCTTATGGAGTGTTCGTTCTGGTAATTTGTACAATTCTTCATGAACTCCCAAATAGTGACAAATGAATTCCAAACTAATTAATTGTTGTTGATTATGAATGGAGATGATCGATTCTGTACCAAATGGTTGATCATGATGATGATGATTCAAAGGAGGTAAAATAAGAGGAATGAGAGGTGAATTCACTGCACTTGGAGTGCTTGGATCTTTCCATGTCATTTTGTGATATTCTCGTGAGGTTTGATGCACACTCAAAAGTTCTTGTTGCAATTGTTTCAGGAGAATCATGTCTTGATAGGTACTTTTACAAAAATCAATGAAAGGATGAAACGTCATGGATGATGTAAGATCTTGTTGTTGTTCAGATCGAAGGTGACGACTTGATTCAATGAACAGAATTCCACATTCATTCATTTTCAAGCTCGATTGAAATACCTTATTCTCAGATTGGGAATTGGCAAGTTGGGATATTGTGACATTTGGTGAGGAGGTTGTGGTTGTGATTGTTGAGGTTGTTGTTGGAACTTGTAAATAATTACTTGTCCAATATTTGATACAATCGTCATTTTCCCACTGCATGACCAATTGATTTCTCTTGTGGAGAATCACGGAAGAGGGAATGGAGGACATTGCCATGCTAATATTCAAGTTCGACGAAATTCTAGAAGTGTTGGATACAAATTTCAAAAGTGAAGATTGTTGTAACTTTTCTCTCCAAAACATGGTCGTGAGAGTGGTCCTCAAAGTCGCATCAACATTATCATTGAAACCTTCCCTTTGATCTTCCTTTCGATTCTCTTCTTGACCATGGAGAATCAAATTCCATGAAGAATGCACTCTCCGAAAACGTTCGAGTTCTTTGGGACATTCCACAAATTGTAAAATTTGATAGATAATTTCGTAAGGAACAAGGCTGAGAGAGGAGAATGTTTGTCCAATGATTGGGGAGCATGATGGTGTCAACAAGGATGAACAAGACATTGCGGAGAATGATGATGAATGTGCTGTTGCTACTCTCTGTGCGGATGATGATGATCCGAAGAATGCGATTGTGACTCTATATATTCCCAGAAGCACAACAACGAGAGTGACCTTTTTTTTATACCTTTTTCTCTCTCTCTAAACAATCCATAACATTACACAAGAACAACAACAACAACAACACTTGCAATCAGAATGCGAAATTGCCGAAATCCCATTCCCTCAAAGTGATGATTGAGAAGTGAGAAAGCAGGTAATTTATGGAAATTGGTTGTCGGGCTGTATGGAGTTTTCTTCTCAGAGAGAGAGATTCTGAAGGGCTTGTTGAGAGGTGGTTGCGCACTTTCATGATCGCCCTCGCGCTGAGAATTCGAGAGAGAGGAGGAAGAGAGGGAACTTTGAAGTTCGACTGTTTCTCAATTCTCAGGAGAGACAATTCCCTTCTTCAACCTCATTCACAAATGTACCGCGTTAGTCTTTGTGATGTCAGCGCTGGTGATGAACGACGATGAACGATTGTCTCTCTCGTCGAACGAGGTCATTGTTTGTCCTTATGAATTTCAACAACACCAACAACTTTTCTTAGACCTATTTAAACTTTTATCCGATGAAAACACATTCCAAACAACAACAACATTTCATTTACAATAAAATTATTCTGTGTATATGGTCGCGCACATACACTCTCTCCTAATATGATTTTTATTGAGACTTGTTCAACATTTTGCAAATGAATTGTTCATAATCAAAGTCACCAGAATCTTTGGCACCAATTTCATTTCTCATTTGAACCCATTCTTGTTCTGTGAATTTCTCACCCCAATTGCACAAGGCATCTTTCAATTCCTTGCTTGGAATGGTTCCTTTTCCGTCTTCGTCAAAAGCACGGAAAGCTTCTCTGATCTTTTCTTCACGATCACTGAGAGAAGAAAATTTGATGTGTCAATTGTCGTCGTCATTGAGTGTGAAAATTGAAATGTTGTGAGTGTTGTTGTTGTTGTTGTTGGAAAAATGATTTGGAGAAGAGAGAGAGAAATGATCATCATCGTCGGTGATAGCGATGATGAATTAACATGTGCACAGGTCATTCATCATGACGGAGTGTATGGTTGTGTTGTGAAAATGTTTAGAGAAAACGGAGATGACAAAAAAACGAAGGATTATGACCAGTTTCGAACGAATGATAAACACAAGATGAAAATCATTAAAATTGTCCATCAATCAATCGATTGACCATCAAATAAAGTCAGAATCAGTCCACTCCTCAATATATTATCAACTTACGTGTTCTTCAACTTTTGTGAAAGAACGGTCAAGAATTCTGTAAAAGTGATAAAACCGGTACGAGAGGAATCACATTCTTCAATCATCTTTCTAATATCATTTTGTGATTTGTTCTCACCCAAGGAGAGGAAAGTCTTTTCCAAGTCAGCTTTGGAAACTTTTTGATCCTCGTCCTTGTCGAAGAAGGCAAATGCTTCCTTGTATTCCTTGATTTGTTGTTGTGTGAGTTGGTCTGATGACATTTTGTGGGTAATGTGAAAGTGGAGAGGTGGAAATGGGAGAGTTGTTGTTGTTGGCTTTTTTTTTATGGGGTTGATGATTGATGTGAAAATGTCCAAATGGTGTCTGCAGACATCACTCGTCACCCATGTTGTGTGTTGACGTTTGAAGTGTCGTCATGTTTGTGTGGGACACCTTTGATAACAATACCTCAAATTACCTTTGATCTATGATTTTTATTGGACACGAGTAGAGAACCTCACATCATCATGATTTACCAAGTACTGTTATTGATAAAAACAGCTAGAGATGGACATCAGTGCACCGCAATTATCAATCTTGTTATGAATTTTATTTATTGTGAGGCAAATTATTGTCTTGATAGATCATAAAATTACGTCTTTGGAACAATGGTGAAAAGCTCAATATAACGATCGCCAATGTTACATCTATTTCTTTCATTGGCTGCTCTTTCTGCCTCACTCTTGGTTCTGAATCTAATGTAACAAATTCCAGTTTGACGATTTCTCTTAAAGTCCATCTTGAAGCGGATACTATCCTCCTCAAAATCATAACCATTGAAAAACTCCATAATTTCTTTTTCAGTTGCTGTGAAAGGGAGACCTCTCATTTTGAGGGTTCTCTCTGGGTGTTCAAAGAGCTTGTATTTGAATGGTTGTGTTGAATTGGAGGAGCTACCATTTGCGTTCGTGTTCATGAGTTGATCCAATCCATAAACTTGATAATTATTGTGATTATTGAACGAGTATTGGGCTTGTTGCATCATGAACATCATTGGATGATAATAACCTCCAGCGTAGGCAGGATTGTAAGAGCCATAATTGTTGTCTCTACGATGATAGTATGGATTCTTGCGATAGGTTGAGTGTTGATGTGTACTGTATTGCAAACCTACACGTGAAGGTTGTTGGTGTTGTGGAGCTTCTTGTTGACTTGCATCGCCAGAATTTGATGTCTCAAGAGTATTGACATCATGGAGAGTGGTCGTCTCTTGGGGAGCATTGGCTCCTTCTTCCTCTTGTTGTGGCTGTTCTTCTTGATTTTCTGTAGTTTCGTCCTCAATTCCACAAACGGCAAGCATTTCAGCTCGGTCACTCTTGA
The DNA here is from genome assembly GCF_008403515.1 of Naegleria fowleri. Classification (NCBI taxonomy): domain Eukaryota; phylum Heterolobosea; class Eutetramitea; order Acrasida; family Naegleriidae; genus Naegleria; species Naegleria fowleri. The sequence continues at coordinate 56,891 of NW_025407971.1, forward strand.
GAACTCTCACAGTGTAGGTTATTTCGTTGTGTTGTTCGCCAGTCTCATGATTCTCCTCAGTGGAGGTGATGGTGGTTTGATCTCTCTCGAGCGCTCGCATCAAGCTCTCCTCATCAACAAATTCAATAAAGGCTTCACCAGTCGAGTGTTCATCCTCACCAAATATGAGATGAATTCCAGCATCAGCAATGTTAAGACCATTCAACCAGTCAGCTATTTGATCCTCCTCAAAGTCAGTAGGAAGGCCTTCAATCTTGACAATAAATGATGCCTCTGTTGAACTTGTTGAATGTGTTGGTTTCAATTCGGATGGAGAGACAATGTTCTGGCCTCCATTCATCATCATGGTACCATTATTAGTACTATTTCTGTTTTGATAGTAATTATGACTTGGATAATAATGATTTCTCATAGTCGAACTTCTCGGATAGTAATTAGTAGAGGTCAGATATGGATGTTGTTGTGGTCTTGTTTGGTAATACTGTTGATGTTGTTGAATATAGTATTGGGAAGCTCGTAACTCTGAAATACTACTATGGAATAATTCAATGTAGCGATTTCTAATTTTTTCCTTATTTCTCTTGGCAGCTTGAACCATTTGTTCATGAGAAATAAATTCAACAAATACCTCACCAGTTCTCTTTCCTGTTATTGGATTAATGACGAAAAGATTTTTCTACGAGTTGGCATGGAAGATTGTTGTGAAAGAGATCGTGCTGCTTCTTGAGTGTGTTCATCGTGGTCACGATGTTCTTGTGGTGACTCGCTCTTACTTTCATCAGCACCAATACCACTCTGACTGCTTCTGCTGCTACTACTGCTTTCATCTGTAGCAGAGTTGAGATTGGTAGTTGTTGTGCTTGGCTCCTCGCCACCATTCATGAGAAGTGAGGAGGTGGTTCCTTTGCCATGATGATGATTACCACTTGGAACTCCTGCATGAGAATGATGACTCTGTCTATAGAGGGGAGCTGTTGCAATGGTAAGTCCAGAAAAGAATGTTTCAATTTCTTCCTCGGTTGCAGAGAAGGGAACATTGCGCATCTTGAGGATTTTTGAGTTGTTCAAATTCTTCAAATTACGTTCGAGAACTTTTTCTTGAATGTTCCATCTCATCCACTGTGCTCTTGAAAATCTCAATGTATCGATTGCCAAGATTCTTCTTGTCCATGGTCTTTCTTGCTCTCTCAAGTTCTTCATCAGACTCAAAACGAACATAGGCTTCACCTGTTGATTTTCCATAATAATTAAGCATGAGAAGAATGTCCAATTCCTTAACAAGTTCAATTGGTAATGTGTATTGTCTTACTGCTACTTGTGTGGATTGACCTGTGGTTGACGAGTCGAATACTGCTGCTGTTGAAGATGAATCCATTGAGGTCCATTCATTGTTACGAATCGTGAGGATTGATGGTTGTTGTTGTGAATGACTGGTTGGTGAGGAGTCTTGTTGTTGAGGAGTAGTAGAGGTGGTTGGTGAATGCGAGAATGTTGATGGCGATGAAGAAGAGTGATGTGTGGCAGATGAGGAGGTAGCATTAGAGGAGAAGGTTGCACTTGATGATGGTACTGAAATTCCCTTCAAAACATCAGCATAGGTTGGTGGTGAGGGAAGAGTAGCAGAAGTGTTTGTGGTGGTGGGAGAAGTTTGACTAGGAGTGTTCGATACTGCTGAAGCATTGCCTCCTCTAGAATGAGTTGAACCATTATTGTTGCCAGCATGAGCATTACTTTTCTGTGATCTATTAGGGCGTTTCATTGTGATGGAGGTGGAACTATTAGGGCTATTCTCAGAATGCTCAAGTGGTTGCATACTACTCTCAATATGGGACGGATAGTAGGTCATTGTAGAGTACTCTGCGGTCGCTGCTTGTATCTGTTCTTCCAAATTGCTGAGGGAAGGATCTCTCTTGGCAAGCTTAAATTCTGAGAAGAATTCAGCAATATCACGAATGGTACTAGTCCATGGTAATCCTCTAAGCCTTGCAACACTTGTCTTAAATTCGTCCGTAAGGGGAGAGTCGACTTGTTGTAATAGGGCTCTTTCTTGCCGAATAGTTTGTTGCAAGACATGAGGAGGAGGCTCAAATGAAGGTGAATGAATGGAGAGAGGCTTGGATATAAAGCTAGTCGTTGGTCGTTGTTGTTGTTCATTGCTGCTGTTGTTATTGCTGTTGGAGCTGGTGCTGCTGTTGGTAGTACTTGTAAGAGCACTTGAAGCATCAACAACGCCATTATGATTGAGCGCAATAACCCTACCATTCATGTCCGACGACTTGTCGTGTTCATGACTAGTACTAGTTTGGTTTTCCAATGATGAGGATGATAGAGAGGATGCTGCCCCCGATGAAACAAACATGGCTTCTTGTTGTGGGTATTCTAAAGTAGAGGTGGTAGGAGTAGTAGTCGAGTGAGATGAACAAGAAGAGGAGTCCACTTCACTTTGATGTACTTGCTTGAGGATGGTTTGTGCCATTTTTTCGCAATTCTTAATCATTGTGAAATTGCCTTGAAAGAAGGAGGGGATTGAATGGTTTTCCTTTGAAACTGCTGCAGTAGACAATGTTGTTGTTTGATAAGATAAATGGTTATTCTCAATTAATGTAAAGAATGGTCGTTCAAAGAGACTGTCAATATGAATGCAATGTCGTTGTGCAAGTTCCTGAATGAGTTGAGGAATATTGACGACACTGGAGCAATAGGAAAGTGTTGATTGATAGTGCTGGTTGTTGATATTGTTGGTGTTCTGTTGTTGTTGTTCCGTCGACGTTGAAAAGCAACAATGATGGACAGGAGAGAGGAAACAAGAATGTAATTTGCTTGGTGTAAGAATGTGGTCTGCCGAAGAGGATGATGATAATTGTTCGGATTGGATCGGTTGTTGTTGCAACAGAGTGAGTGATTCTCGTTCAATACTCTCGTCAAGCTATTATGTATATTGTGTGTTTTCAATTTCGGAATTTCAACGCGACGTTATTGTTCCCAGAGCAGAGGTTCAATATATTATTGAAAAATTCAATTATTTTGTGGTGGAAATTGTGTTCGAACAGAAAAGGCGATGATGACGAACAATATTGATTGAATGGTTGGAGATGGTGTGTTCGTGGTGGTACCGGTACAAGTGGTGGAGGTCGTTTTCAATATATATCGGAGTCAGAGTTTCACCGATGAAGAGGTTGTTATCGTTGAAGTGTCGTTCGTGATGGTGTGATTCGTTGAGTCGGCACAAAGCAATAATATTATTAATAACAAATTCAAACACACATTCAAAAAGTCACAACAACAATAATTGGTGTGAATGGTATTGTGGTGGTTGTTGTTGATGATGAATGTGAACAGTTGAACAGTATTTGTATATATACAAATATATAATATATAGGGGCAGGTTTACGCAGTCAACCCAGCACACAGAGTTTCACCACCAAAAGATTGAGCGTTTTGTTTCAAGTTGTGGTTGTTGTTGGATTTGGTCAATCAAAATGCACAGAATCACCAAAATAGTATTTTTCAAAATTATTCAATCAAAATTGTGTTTTCGGGGAATTTGTTAACGGAGAGTTGCGGAGAAGGTATTCACAAAAACCACACAAAAACATGCCAAATGTCGTCGCAGTGGTGGTGGAATCCAGTGCCAATCATACAATAAGCATGGCATAAACGCAAAAAGGAATTCATGAAAATATATCATCGCCATAAAATAGGAAAGGTGTTAAAAACACATCCGATAAAAAAAGTAACAAAATATATCTCATACGTACCAATTGGAGTAATTCACAAAAATTAGAAACAAAATGTACAGGATAGGGCGTATAGTGTTCACATTGTAAAATTTCTGTACTCGACGGATCATATTCCTCCAAATTAATGATCAATCCCTTTTGACTGGTGCGAGTGTGAGGTGAGATACCATTCATGTGATCATTGGAATTTGTGGCAGCGGTGGAAGTGCTGCTCATGTGGTGATTTTTGATCGATTTTCCATCGTGATGATTGAGCGATTTTCCGTGCTCATTAGTCGTGTCACCATGTTGTTCCGAAGTGGCTTTCCGAAGAGCACTATTATTTGTTGTCGTGGTGGCGTCACACTTGACAATATGAAAGCACACCGATTTGACACCACTCGGAAATGATGGTGCCACACCCAAGTAGGATGATGGCATGATCATGGAATCCTCTTTTGTGTCTAGACCCAAAAGCCACGATGAGAATCCACCATTGCTGCTGCTACTGTTTGTACCGTTCCGATCAAAACTCAAACATGTTTGCGGATACGAAAATTCAAATTCGATAATAATACAATAATGAAATGATTCTACAATATTTGAAATGATAGAATTACAATTCGTCAAGGATGGATTAAGATGAATACTTGTGGTTGGAAGTACATATTGTTGTTGATAGGATGATGGAAATAATTGGTGATGGATTGATGATGATGATGATGTTGGTCCGAAGGCCTGAGATAACGGAAATGACGATCTCCACAACCAATCCGAAGAGAAGGACGATGATGATGATGATGAACACGATGAAGAAGATAAAGACAAATATTCACTCATACCATCACCACTTCCACCGTAATAATAACAAGACGATGAAGAGTGACTATTCAATGATGAGGAACCATGACGGAGTGATGGTGGTGAATGTTGATGTTGCAAAAGCTCACCTTTGGATGTGATCGGATCGGTTAAGATACCTAAAGTACTTTCAGGAGGAGATGGTTGTTGAGTATGTCGTGGTTCGTGTGATTGATCGGTTAGAGAGGACGATGATGATGATACAAAACGAGAAACCTGACGAAGACTATTGCTTCGGGGCAGGAGAGTAGTTGTGGTGAGATCCATTCGGAAATATCTGTATCGCGTCTATTGTTTGTTTTTTGAGGTTGTTGTTGTTGTTATGATGGATTGGAATGCGGATTTTGATGCTGTTGGTCGCAAGGCTTCAAATAACAGATTTGTAATGGCGCCGAAGAGATTTTGTTGTTTCAACGGTATTTGTTTTTTTTTTACAATTCAGGTTCTTTAAATAGAATGATTGTGACATTTGTTGTTCCAAATCATTTCTCTATGATTGCATTTCAAAGCTTTGAATCGATCGTGTGAGTGGATGATGAATAATAATGGGCGATGAGGATCATTGTGGATTCAAGTATCAGGAAGAAAATGCAATAAGGTAAAGATGTGACAATTTCAAATTATGCCAACAATAAAATATACGAGCAGTGTCACTTTAAAGACACTATCTAACCAAGTCAACTCTTTCATTGTGTATGATTGTATTAAAAATCAATTCATTGCGCAATAATTTTACTGAAGAATTAGAAATATATTGGCAATGTGAATGTTTTGAAACCGCCAAAAATTTACATTTTTCAAATCCAAAAAAAATAAGCCACAACATGAGCCGACAACATTTGGACGTTGATTTTGGGCGGGCATTCACAAACCTGACTCATGAAGATGATCGACCACAATCGCCGAGTGCCTTATCGGGTGATTCGGTAGGAAAACCAAGAAAATTGAAAAAACAAAAAGTCATTAAGAAAAAGGATGAAAATGGAGAGTATCGATATTACAATCCCAATACGGGCGAGGATGTAACTGAAAAGTATTAAAACAAAAGGAAAAGAAGAAATTGGACACCAGTCAAGTTTCGGAGAATATGGAGGAACGAATAGAGAGGCCATCTTCGTCTTCACATTCGCCTTCGAAAACAAATGACAAAGACTCTCCAGCAAAACCTTTGTCTAGGAAGAACAACAACGATGAGCGAGCAGAACGCAAGCTCAAAAAAAATGTTTCAGAAACACAACAAAGATCAAACAACGATGATGACAATGCGGATCGTGACAACTTGAAACAAGTCACAAAGAAAAATAGAAATGAAGAAGAATTAAAATTGCAAGAACAACATTCAAACAGAGTTATTGCCAAGGTAAAAAAAGAATCATCAGAAACAGAAATCATGTCAACGAAATACGATGATGATGAGCCTACCTCATCGGAGCAACAACAAAGCCAACCCAAAGCAAAAACTGTTGTTCCTCATCTTGGCTTACCGTCATCATCCAGCACAGGTAACTTGGACCCGAACAGCGGTCGAAATAAGACACAATCCAAAGAAAGTAATGATGAGGAGGATGAACAGCCGTCCGACAAAATCATCATTACGCCCCTCCCACCAATAGAGCAAGATCCTTTTTGCTCCTCGCGAAACAAGCGATAATAATTTCGAAGTTTTTCAAGTGGAAAAACCACAATCCTCACATAGTGACGACAAGTCAATAAGTTCTTCTGAGAGATTACTCCATGACGAGGACCAGCAGATTGAGATGAATCAACAGCAGCAACGCGAAAGCTCACCTAAAGAGAAAAAAAGCTAAGTAATAGCGAGAGTAGAAGAAGACGACGCCGTTCAAAGCCCAAACCTGAAGAGACAACAAATAACAACATTCACGACGATGTGACTGAACCATCTCGTATTTCAGATGGCGCCAAGGAAGAAGAGACCCTTTCACAAGATGCCCTTATACAACCTCCAGCCGTCGTTTCTTCAACAATGGATGACCGTATTTTGGATCAGGACGAAACGACAACAAACGGGAGCGGCTCCTCAACTCAATCATTGGCAGAGGATGCCATAAATTCCTCTCCAAAAAACAATGATCCAATGGCAGAGTTGTATCAGGAAAATAATAATCAAGCCAATGTCACAACACCAGCATTACTACCCGGATATCTTGCTTCACAATCGGACACTATTTGGAGTAGGAAAGGATTGGCTAAATTTTGGAGAAAATCTTTGAATTTTGTAAGGACATTTTCCTTTACGGATCCTCAACAAGAACCAACAATCAAATCAAACAAACACTCATTATTCGATCCCACAAAGCGCAACATTGCGGATAGAATGACGCGACCAATTTTAACATTGACCATTAAGGGAGCAGATATGTTAACTCTAGATGAAAATGTGGTGCATCCTTGTGTTAAAGTTTCGGTCTTGGACATTCTCACGGGTCAATATCTTAAAGCTGACTCGTTCAACGACAAGTCCAGTGAGGTTGTTTTACCACAAATGACTCTACCTTACAATATGAAAAAGACCAAAAGTTTGGTGCCAATATGGAATGATACCATGTACTTTGATACACTTTATAATCACTTTCTGAAAGAAAATGTTGTATTTATTTTTGAACTTGTAGATTTCAGTTTTGAGTAGGTACATTTGATAGCGATGCATTGCAGGACGTTCTAAAATTATTATATTTACATTGAATGTTATTTTGAATTTAATATTTATGAAATGATATTTTGATGGCCTCAATTTCATCCTAAATTCTGAAATGACATGAAACATAAGAAAAGGAGAATACAAAATAGCCTGGGGATTCTTAAAGCCTGTGAGCTCGAGTGGAAGAGCCAATGCCGGCAAAGACTTGCGGATTCGACTTTTCAAATATCCAAGAAAAATTCCTGGAATTTTCTCAAAAATTTTCAAACCACACTCGCCTCTAGTACAACCTTCACAAGCGAGCGCTGCCTTAAACACTAATGCAGTCTTTTCCACCAATGAGGCGTTCTTATTGTATCAACATAGACATCAGGCACAATTATATCCCTCAACTCTCTACATTGAGATGAAAGCAATGGTAAGTTGGAGAATGAATATTTCTGAGAATCGATTGAACGACTTTGGCTCGTGTGAATTTACTTGTCCACACAAAATATCATCGTCATGAATTGCAACCACATAACACCCAACTTACGCGTGTAACACGAACTTTGTAAATGATTGGATTTGCAACAACAGCAACGACCGCCACGAAAAAAATATCATTTCCTGAACGACCCCAAAAACCTAATGAATTTGAAATTGGAAGATTCACACTCGAGGAATTGCTTCAAAATAATGATGAGCAAGTGGTAAATATTGTACAGACTGAACAAACCAAAGAAAAGAAGAAGGAACAATCACTTCAACGACTCAAACTGAAACGAGATGTGAATGAGCCATGTGAAATTCCATCAAAGTTATTGTTTCAATTTGATGCTGGAGAAAAGGGATGTATTTGTTTGGAATTTTCAAAATCGGGTCAATACTTGGCTTGTGGATGTCACACCAATGAGAGGTATGGCCAATTGAAAATTTATGATGTCTTTGAGGGAACTCTGGTTGAAACGATTAATGCTCATATTGATCTTATTTATACCATTGATTGGAATTGTGACGATACTGAGATTGTCACTGCATCATCGGATGGTATCTGTAAAGTTTGGAATGTCGAATACGACAAGAAAAAGGCCTCCAACAGGAAACCAAAACTCATTTCGGCGATGCAACACCCGTGCTATGTCTACACGGCACGATTTCATCCCATCTGCAAGAAAATTGTTGCATCGGGAAGTTATGACCGTCGAATTCGAATTTTCAATAAGGACATTGGAAAGACTATCAAAGAACTCGAAGGACACACCTCTAGAATCAGTAGCATTGCTTTCGACAATGGTGGAACCAGAATGTATTCTGCAAGCGGTGACGGTGTGATCAAAATTTGGAGTTGCCGCCTCAGAGAGGATTCAACCTTAGACGATATTTCCAACTCGTTTGCCTGTATGAGAACCATTCAAGATACTGAGCTGAGCAAATCCACTCTCACCTGTATTCGCATTGATCCAAAATATTCTCAAGAACGTTTGTTTATTCATTCTCAGGACAACATGTTACGACGATTGGACACTGGCCTCAAAAACATTCGTAATCGATATCACGGTGTGAAATGTTTTATCAATGCTCAGAAATGTAATGTGAGTCCAGACGGCCAATACATTGTCTCTGGATCCGATATTGGAAGAGTTTACTTTTGGAATGTTGAGAGTGAGGAATTAATTTATAAGGAAGGAAAAGATTTTGGATTTGAGGATTCGCCAGTCTACGATATTGCATGGAGTTCGAAAGAACACATGATTGCCTTGTGTTCATTCGATGGTAGTCAACCCATTCGAGTGTATTGTTTTGAGAAGGCCATTGAGGAATTTACCTCAAAACCTCCTCACTCACAGGAAAATCCTCAAGGCAGTACACACAGTTCAGAACCTTTACACAAATTGCAGTCGAATCATTACACAAATCCATCCTTCTCTCATCACTACACATCGTCGAATATTCAGGCATTATTAACCAAACGATCGAATGGCTCGAGTAGCAATGATCCAGCAGCGGCACTTCCACTCAGTCCTTCAAGTCAAAGTTTTTCACAATGCCTCAGTCACCCATTAGTAGTGGCAAACATGCATCACAAGTGCCACCGCCACGCAGTTCAACCTTATTATCGAGTGGATTCAATTTTGGATCAAGATCAAAAACACCAGATCCAATCAAGCTCAACCCTGATCATTCCTTGGTTGGGTCAAGGCCCAGAACTTCAACTGCACCAAAAGTGGAATTTCAATAAGACCGTTTTCTGATTCCCACAATATGTAATGCAAAATAAAGTCATTATTTATTGTACGTTTGTCATTCATGCATCGGGTGTTCTTTATTTTTTAGAGAGGTATTGCTGTTCGTTTTAAAGGAATCAGTAATAAATACAAATAATAAATAACAATAATAACAGCAATAATCACGATCGAATACTACCATGATCCTACTTGAAAAAATCCAAAATCAATTTTTGTTGCTTTGGATTAGATTCCTTATTTGAGGTTGATTTTGAGGGGTTGGTGGGGTTGGTGGTAGAGTTTGCTTGTTTTTGCTTGAATGAACTGGATTGGTCTGACTTGTTGACTCTTGATTATTGTTAGCACTCGATCCATTAACTTTGAATGTTGAAGTAGTCGATGTGGACGAAGAGTCATTCGACTCACTTGTTTTGTTTGAATTTCTTCTCTTTGGGGTTTCATTCTTGTTAGTTTGTGACGTTGTTGATATCTTCTTTTCATTTCCTTTTTTCTTTTTAAAGGTGACTTTTGTCTCATCGAGTCCAATCACCAAAGAACGATTCAATTCCTCCAGAGAGGGAGAAGAAGTGCTTGGTGATGTATTTTGCATGAGCTCATCAAGTTTTCTCTTGTGGCTCGATGATTTGTCTGGAGTGGTCGTTGTTGTTGCTGTTGTCGAATCTTCTTTCATTTTAATTTCCACACCCGAGTTGGATCCCAAATGACACGTCGTTCTCATCGATTCCAAAATATCTTCAAAATTCTTCGAGTGACATCTCGTCTCCTCTATGAGTTTCCTTTTATCGACTTTATATTTAAATTGATGAGTAGCCACCAAATAGAACGCCACAACCTTAAAGACTGATTTGGAAAAATTGGCACCACTCTTCCCTTCAAATTTTTTCATCATTTCTTGTTGATACTTTTCCAAAAGTCGCTCACAAGCAGCTCCAATTCCACTACATCCAAATGATAAACATAAATCTTCAAATTTAATCGGAAAGGTCACTCCCAATAAATTCACAGCTTCTTGAAATGCTCGTTCATAATCTTGTGGCGAAGAGGCCGATTTTTTAATGGCCAACTCTCTCGAAAATTGTGGAATATTCAATATGTTACAAGCAATATCCACACATACTGGAATTTGGCACAGAGAAAAGTTCGGAGAGAGACGTCCGGCACTCCGAGAGAGAGCACCTTCTAATCCGAATAAATAATCCTTGACCTTGGTGATGACTTTTTGAATACTACTCAGATCAAGGCCCGGAGCCAAGGCTGAAATGTAATCTTTGGTGACTGTGGCTACGAGGAAGCGACAAGTCATTCCTAAAGGTGATGATGAATTTTTTTTTGGAAATGAAATTTGAATTTTTGTAACGGAAACATAACATTGGCGCCACTTGTTTACAAATTCAACAAAAAAAAATACAACCTTTTAAAATCATAATCACGTGATTGAATCATGTCCAGAACAACATCGGAATCAAAAGATGAGATGAATAATCATGTTTGGATCAATGGTAGGTGAAGAAAATTTTGAAAACATTGTGTGGAAGTGAGATGAGCTTACCTTCTATGGTATTCAAAAAATCCAAAATGATTAGCTTGGTATGATCCTTTGGCCACAGTAACAGCCATGTCTCAATGTATGATGTTTTGTGATATCAATGGAGATGGAGATTATAAACTTGTGGCAGCAACTTCGGGAAAGAATCCATTGGAAAGCAAGAAAACAAAACAAACCCATCGACTCCGAGTCTATAAAGGAACTGGAATAATTAGCGAGAATATTTTATTAGAAGAACCTGTGGCCATCGCATCGTATTATACGGATTATCAAAGCCCAAAACGTCCCATGATTCTTGTCGCAAGCACCAACAAGTTATTTCTCTACAAGAATTTACAGCCATTTTTCAAATTTTGTATTCCTTCAAAAAAAATTGATGAAAAAGAGGCGGAAATTTGGCAATTCTTGAGTGAGGGAAAATATGACAGCAAGACGGCTTTCTCAGAGTTGGCACGACTTCGTGACCTTAATGTTGCTCTGAGCCCTCGAAGTTATGAATTGCTCTCGCTTACATCGAATGACGATATTCGGCAATTTATCGATTCCAGAAAAAATACGCCCATCGATTTTCCAAACAACATTACATGCCTTTCCATCTTACCAAAAGATAGGGAAGGAGAGGACGCTATTGGATGCCCAGTGATCGGAACAGAATCAGGAATTGTTTTCATCTTGTCTCCATCCGGTTCACAAATCATCAAAGCTGTTCAGCTTCCTTCGGCACCTGTTAAATTATGTATCGCTGGAAATTTAGATAATGATTATCGAATTGCAGCAGCCTGTAGAAATGGAAATGTTTATACCATCAAGAATGGAGAAGTGAGCGGAGTTGTTATAGAGCTCGAGTCACATCCAGTGACGATGGTAAGAATTGACAAAACTTTTGTGATTGGCCTCATGAATAGTACCATTCACTGTTTCAACACGAGAGTAAGTATTGGAAAGGAGCTTTTATTTGATTCGAGGAACGTTTGACTGATGATCGACATTTAAACAAATAATTTGTGAAATGCTTATTGTTTATGTGATCATGTAACAAACGCAACAGGGTAAAAAACAATATTCCATTTATTTGCCTGCTCCCATTAAAGACATGGAGGTGCTGGATATGAGAGGCCAACGCAGTGTAAAATGCGTCATGGTTGCTCTCGAAAATAAGGAATTACGTATTTATAATGGAAAATCTCTTGTGAATACTATTAATTTATATGAACATGTCGTAGGTTTGAAATATGGCACCTATGGCTCCGAAGTAAACAGCTTGATGATTTCATACCGAAGTGGAGGTTTAGATTTTAAGGTCATTTCACGAAAAGCCAGTCTAGAAAGTAAGACTAAAAGTGGACCACCACCTGAACAGGAAGAACCTCTTGACCTTCCTACCAAAACGTTCTTATATTTGGAACAAACAAAACGGGAAGTGGACTACTCATCAGAAATGCACAATGCATTCCAGAAAGATCTCGCCCGTGTTCGTCTCAATACTGCGCGAGCCTATGTGAAAATTTTAACAGATGGACAGGGACCATTGTCATACACATCGGGCTCTTCTATTCGATTGGTGGCCAATGTGCAAGGTTTAGGGCCAAAATTTAAGGTCAACATTGAAGTTCAGAATACTGGTAAGAAGCCCATCTCCAATTTGTTTATTATATTTGCATACGATGAAGACATTTATTCTTTGGAAGATGATGCAAGAAGGTTAAATTTACCCTCTCTTTTACCTGGACCTCTCTACAGATTTAGTAAGATGGTGAATATGTTGGATCCCTCGATTGCACCGGACACTCTTCGTCTCTTTGTATGTAGTAAGGAAGGTACATCACCAGTCATTACAGCAGTGGTGAACATGCCAATGGCTGAAATGGTGGAATTGATGTAGTGGTGTGTCAAGAAAGGTATCAATTTAAATAACCTTGTGTAACTAAAGATCTTTCTGTGCTGTTAATTAAACCAAACAGCATACTCCATATTAATTTATTATTTTGCCTCAATAGAGCTCTACATTTTCACTTGTTAACGTATGAAGGAACAACTTGCAATATTAATAGCAATAGGAGAAATTCTGTGAGTTTTGTGATGGGTTGACAAGTCTTGGCAGAAGAGGAAGAAAGTGAAGAAAAGAAAATAACAGGATTCTTTTGTGCATCATCTACAATCTTTTGAATGGCAAGAATTATTTCTTCTAAGGTCAGAGAGGAGAGTTCAATTTCAGAACATGGTTGAAGTGTTGTTCTCGATTGTTGTGGATGTGATTGCGTGTTGCTGTCATTGCTGGTGAAGGAAAATTGGAAAGGTGAGGCATTGAGAGTGGTATTAGAGAATGCAAAACCACCTGTGCCACTAGTAGAATTCAAAGAAAATGAAGGAAGCAGGTTGTCGTGAGAGGATTGAGAAGTTCGCAGAGAAGATGATAGTGAGGAGGAATTTCCAAATGTGTTGGAATTGCCACTTCGGTTAATGTCGGCATTTCCTGAGGCGCTTCGTTTTCTATGATTGTCCCTATTATTTGCTGAGCTATTACTCATTCCAAAATTAAAGAACGTATTTCCAGAAGAAGATCTGCCATCGCCACTACTATTGCTTGTAAACAGATGACTCGTCGTCGCCGTGTTCAAATTCGAATTGGGTTTGTTTGAGGTGGAAGTCGAGGATGAAGTACTTGCATTAAACAGATCCGTACTTGTCGTATTTGAATTTAGTGGTGGTAGTGTTGTTGTGGTGTTGAAATTAAATCGGAATGGAGTGTCAGAATTGATGGCACTTTGTGAACTATTAGTAGGATTGAATGAAGCTGCTCTTGTTGTACTAGCTTGGTTGTCACTTCTATTATTGCCATTCAACGAAAAGGTTGAGGAAGGAGATGATGAAAATACTGGACCACTACTATTCCAAGTATTCGATGTGTTGGATGGTGCGTTTGTTCCGTTAAAATTAAGCTGAGGCTGTTGCTGAGCTACTCTCGTTGTGGTTGCCTCCGATGAACTACTTGTTGTTGCCGATGACAAATGATTATTCGTTGTTGATAATGATGATGTTGATGTAGTTGCAGTATCATTCGAAGATGATGTAAATTTGAACGAATCTTGTGATTGTTTGTACATGAAATCAAGTTTGAATTTTTCTAGAGGCGACAGACCATTCCAACACTTGCCAAGCGCTTGACCTTCGGTATGGGAAACTCCTTCAGCATCAACCACAGGATTTGCTCGTCTTCGTTGCCTTCTGGCATGGTGATGATGATGCTGGTCATCGTCGTCAGCGTGTTGATGAGGAGCGAAAAATCTTCTTGGTCCAAACTGAGGGAAGAACCCTTCATCATCATCGTCATCATCATCGGACGTGGTTTCACCAACATGATCCTCCTCATCGTCCTCATCAGACCGATCGGAATCATCAATGAGGGGTGGATATGCAATGGATCCATCACTACGATGAACATTTCGTGTGATTACATGTACCACAACAGCAACATCCCTCTGTTCCATCATCGTCCTCTTCGGTTTCCTCGTCCGAATCTATATCAACCCATTCATCATCATCATCATCTTCATGATTATGACTCTCATTACCACTACTTGAAGAAATAAGGTCAGGTGGTGGATCATCATGTTCAATCAAAGGAGGTAAGTCTTCATTCAAATCATCATCCAAATCATCATTCGGGTTATTCTTTTCGTTTGGATTCGTGGTGGAAGGTGCATTTGAATTCGACATTTTTTTGTTCTGTTTTGGCTTTGCTTGAAAAGCACTTTTCGAATTGAATCCACCGCTTGAATTGAATCTTTAGAGAAATACAAAATAGACATCATGCAATAATACTTGTTTCCATTTATTTCCTAGAGTTTTGAAATAGTTGTACATGATGATGATTCCAGGTAACTAGATGCATAAATAATTAATTGTTGTTGTAGTATGTGACAGTTTCTACTTTCTATTTACATAATGGGATGAATCAATTTGATAGTATTGAAGAGAACGCTGACTCGTTTTCGACTCAAAGGTCTCCATGAATGAAATATCATTGTTGGTAATCAAACTCCACGGTGACAATGGTGGGTCATTAGGTGATGTCATTGCTGTTGTAGAATGTGTGGTTGTGACAGTAGTGGTGGTAGTATTGACTGCAATTCGTTCATTGGTAGGCTGATTGGATGCAGTCTCTTTGGGTGCGCATTCTCTCTTCAAGTGAGAGAGTCCACAAATAGAGGCTTTAACATTGGTTCGTTCCGAGAGTGGAGTTTTGTGGTAAATTCCAATTAATTCCTCAACAATTCGGATCATTGTCGCTGCATGTGTCACAAGTAGAACTGTGGGTTCTGCATTCTCAGTTCTTATCTTTTTGACATTATTTTCAACATTGTAAAAAGTTCCTCTCACTCTGCGAATTAAGTCATACATCAGTTCCATTGTATTCTTCTCCGTAAAATAACTGATATAGTTTTGAGGATTAAGAGAAAAATAGAGCCCCTCCAAATTCAACTCCTCATTACAAAATTTGTCTACCATAAACTTGCTTAAAAATGGAAATTCCAGTCTAATCTGATCAATGTTTGGAGGCATCATATCCAGTGTCCATTTTCGTTTCAAACCATAAAATTCCATCAGTCCAAAGTCAATGTAAACTTCAATATTAAACTTTTTCCCATCCCTCTCACTTTCCTCCGAAATACTTTTGACAATTTGCTCGGTTGTTTGAAGGCATCTATGAAAAGGTGAGGTGTATATCTGGAGTGTTTTTGAAACGTTTTCATCACAGGAATTAGTGAATTGTGCTTGCTCCACTTTTTTAACAAGATATTTGAGGTAAAAGTTTTGTCCAAATAATTTAGCACACAGCCGACCTCTTTCTGTTAAAGGTGGATCTGCATCATAATCCCCATTCACGTCTATCGGTGTGCTTGGTGTTTCCGCTGAGGAAGCCGATGAGGGAGGTGATGTTGGTGAGGCAAGTCCATGAAGACCAGTTCCATACTTGATCAATTGAGAGGTCTTCTCTCCGTGCCGAGTGACAAACAATTCTTTCAGGGATGGAATGGTGTATTGTGGATAATGAATGGTGAGATTTTGTTGGACAGAAGCAGCAGTAGTTATTGACCTGCCAGTTGTAGTAGTAGTAGTAGTAGTAGTAGTAGAGCCGCCGTTACCTGATGCAACACCTTGTGACTGTGTGGGTAGCACCATGTTTGGCCATGATGATGAAATAACTGGTGGTTGCTGCTGAAACTCCAACAGTGACGTTAATGAAGAGGTGGAAGAATTTGAGAGGGTACTACAAGTAGTGCCAGTTGGTGATGAGACCAATGAATTGAGCGTGCTTGAGCAAGTATCGGAGATGCACGTTGTATGGTCCTGGAGGTGGTGGTGGTGACTATTGGAATTTTCAATACATGATGAATCTGATGATGACGACAATGATGGTGGATGGATGATATCCCTGTCATGGTGGTGATGATGGTGATGAGAGAAGTAATTGCCTCCTGTACTAGTAGTTGTGTTCTGAACGTTTTGGTTGCTGCTGTTGTTGTTGTTGGTATTAGAATGTAGAGCAACGGAGGATGATGTTGATCTATTTCTGGTGGAAATAACCGGCGGTGAGCAAAGGTCATTCGTTGTGTATTTGTGGTGATGTAGTTGAGTCGGTGTGGTGACAAACCGAGAGGACTCGTTTTCATTTCCGTTCGTGTGAATGGATTGATTCATGTTGTGTGCTTGAGTAGGCTGATGATGGAAATGATAATGACCGTTATGATTCGTGGTGGAGCTACTATTACTTGAACCGCTGGTGCTGCAACTACTCTCAGATTGTCTTTTTGTAGGAATAATAATCAATGAATCCTCGTCCTCCAAAATGGTGGTTGGAGGCATGTCCATCATCATAGAGAGAAAAAGGCTGTTTGAGGGAAAAGGTGAGGGAATATTGAGAGGGAATATACTTCTGCTGCTGCTGGTGATGATGATGATGATTTTTGTTTCCAAATCTCGTGTGCCACCAACCAACCAACCAACCAACAAAATAATAACAACAACGTGATGAGCGATGGAAAAGACTCTTCGGGTCAATTCTGTTGTTATTGGTAACTATTATTACTCTTTGACAACAATGGGGTTTTAGAAATTATTTGGTGATGACAAGGATGAGAAAGAGAGCTTCTGGACCGAGTAGTCGTCTTTTTGTCCCAATGTAAACAAAAATTAACGTTGAATAATTTTTTTTTCTCTCGACTCTGGTGTGAATCATCCTCTCTGAATCATCTCTTTCTCGTTGATTTGGATTAAATTGAGAATCAACTCCCATTTATATCCAAATGGTGCTTGCTTTGGCCATCATGATCTTCTCACAAATGAATGAACAACCCTGGTCACCTCCGTTTGATTTCAAACCCTTAGAATCAATCCGAATAATTCACACGCGAACACAATAAAAATAGCAAACTTTAAGGGAGATCACGTACAATCCAATCTGAGATTGACCCTTCCAAAATTTGACACAACCACTGAAAGCGCATTCACGCCAACCCAAAAAAATATGTCAGAACCGTCACGACTGTCGTCGATCAAACGATCATTTCCCAACCATGCATCATCGATCTCCTCAAATACATCATCTTCATCATCACCACCACCATCGGATCGTTCATTTCCACAATCTTCACAATCATTGACAAACCATTCCGCTTCACCATCCAAAATGGTTCAAAGTATCAGCGATGCAATAGTAGTAAATTTGCCAAGTCATCATCATCATGATGAGGATCACCAGGACGACCATCAACAACACCATCACGAACAACATGACTCTCAATCATCATCATGGACATTATCACCTTCCTCTAGGAATCGAAGAAAATCCAATCAGGATCAATATTCCTCGATCTCTACCACACCTCCTCATCATGAAGAGCCTCTTTCATGGTCTGGAGATCAATCGCCAGCATCATCCATTCATAGCAGTGTTGTAACAACAACTCGAACAAATTCATCGTCACATTCTAGTTCTAATAGTAGTAGTAGTAATAACAACAATAGCAACAGTAACTATTATTCACCACTATCACATCACCCTCCTCATAACACTCTCGGATCAAGTAGAAGCATGTCATCACCTGCATTGTTTTCCATGATGGATTCGAGAGGAATGGGAAGTTACATTAGTCATTGTTTTGGAATTTCATCACGATCTTTGCATAATGATTCATTCGAAATGATTCCTCTCACTGTTTTGACGTTGTGGAAATTAGAGGATTATGGTGTGACATCATCGACGACGACGACGACAAATCCTCACGGAGGAGTATCTCCAGCCAAAGATTTTGAATCTAACCCATTCGAGAGTGTTCGATCGAATGAATTTCACACTTTTTTAGAGAGCAGTGACACGACCACGAACGTTCCGAGATCAACGAAGAGAAGGCCAGAAATGGTGAGAGGAGACTCTTACATGTTAATGTGGTGTCCGTGGTTTAACATGTATGATAATTTATTTATTGAATTTTGGCTTGTTAAATTAGATGAATCTGTTGTCACAACCTCTAACGCAACACATACGAGATCAAATAATTTTACTAATAGTAGTAATAATAGTAGCAACATCAATTCTTCAAAACACTCCTTTTCTCAATGCTCTCCATCACCTTCAAATGATGGCTCTAATAATAATAATTTTCGCTTACTCAAAGTTCGACAACAAGCAAAAGCACTCTCAAAACAACCGAATGAACGATTTTTCAGTGGAAATATTTGGGGATATTCAGTCGTCCTAAACTCGCCGTTGAACCAAACCAATGAAAGCATTTTATCTCAATACTTGGCAAATGCATGTCCATCTTCGAGTACTCACTTTTTCGGAAATGATTTGGAAAATTTAATTATATGCTTTTTGGACCTACTAAACTTTTCAAATTCAAGCTTAATGTTAAAAGGAATTTCACAAAAATTACAAATCTAAAATCAAATCAGAATATGTCACCGATGTAGAATCGATTGATTTTGTGGAAGCCCTTGATTACAAATCTCTTCGTGTACACAATGCAATTACTCCATCATCGGCAGTCACAACTCCCACAGATGTTTTTTCGATGTGACTAATACCGTCGAAGAGGAAGAAGAAATGATCGATGAATTGTATCATGGTCTATTCGATTCGACTAGCATCATTTCAGACAGTGCCAGAAAATCCCTTCAATTAATGTCACGCATTGAAATGATTCATGACCATCTTCAAGGGTATGGTTTTGTGAGATGTGACATTCATAATAATTGTCACTTGTACTCATTGCAGAGATCTGACACTTACGTACCAAGTCCAAGCTCTGCCAATGAAAGTATCAGCGATGATTCCTTTCTCGAATTACAATCACCCCGTAGTAACACTAGTATTACGACTACTCTCTCTGTCTGCGAGAGACGATCATGCAGAATCGCTCACCATTCTCTGAGTTTAGTGTTTTTCAAAGACAAATCGCTCGAAAACAATATTTGAATTTGAAAAGCCCAACCAGTGGAAGATTTGAAATGAGTTATTCACCTCACTCGAAAAATCATGTAAAAATTGGATTTGAAAAAATTGGTCACATTTTACCATTTCATGTGGAATCTGGAAAATTGAACATGATGAATCATTCGAATATCAAAATTTGTAAATTTGATGAGAACTTGTTCTTAGTGATGGAAATTGACGAAAAGAACATGAAAAAGCAATGGGAACATTATCAATTATTGCAACAACATCAACCCAATAATTATTTTCAAACTATGAATGTCACATCCAGTCACGAGAGCTCATCACCACCTCCATTCATCATTGAGAGAAATCTAATGATGGAAGCCAATCAAGACAAAGAATTTGACGCTTTACAGTTTTTCAAATTTTACATTCTTGATTTGTCCAAATCTGACGATGTGAAACTATCAAGACTTTTCACGAGTTATGATGCCACGCATCCAACAAGTCATGCCACAATCTCACAATTTTCCTCCTCCAAAATTCATGAAGCTTATCTGAAAATTTCTACTCCTAAAACAGTTAAGAATCAATCTATCATCTCTAACTCGACAATTTCTCACAATTCCTTCTTACACATGAACAACCTCAATAGAAATCAGTTAACAACCAGTGACACAATATCTCATACCAATGACACCAATGATCATAACAATGTTCAATTCTCACTTCAGGAGCCACATCCATCAACACCACCGTCGAAACAACAGCTCTCTCCACAACCAAACAATCAATTTTCTCTGCAAGTCAATTTACAACACAACATGCTTCCAGTTTACAAAAATCAAAAATCCAAAAAGAAGAGATTTGACACTGAATTTAC
>NW_025407971.1:77239-80445 GCF_008403515.1 Naegleria fowleri
TTGACACTGAATTTACTTTTGAAAAACTCATTTCTCACATGATTGTTTTTCGAGGAGACATACACAAAAATCCACACCAGTACACCATTGCTCTCTTTTACAATGTGAAAGGAGATTTAAAATTCTTTTCGTCTCAACACGATTTTACTGGAATTGGAGAATTCTCAAAATTGAGAGGAAAATGGTTTGATTTCATTCATTTCACACATGTCGTTTCACGATCCAAGACATTATTCGATCAAGCCAATTTGATTTTAAATGCTGGAATGAAATCAGAGGGAAATTATGTAGTTTCAGGATTGGGATTTCCAGATGTTTTACTCTCCTGTTTTAAATGAATCTGAAATTATGGCCTTGCAACACCATTTTCTTAGAGTTTCTTCATAATTCCAGGACTTGTCATTTCCATCAATGCATGGCCATGAAATCATGTCAGATTATTAATTTTAATTAAAATTATTCAAGTTCAATAAAAAAAATTCAGGGATGGGTTTATTCGATGATAAACGTTGTTCGATGGTTTTATGTACATTATTTACAAGCCGAACGTAAGATACGTAGTGACTTCCTAGCAGGCACCCCGGAAGTAAAGGTGTTTAAACTGCTCACGATAACAGCAGCAACCCCTGGGATTCGAACGCTGGACCAGTTGGCTGCCACAGTTCCAGAAAAACCACTCGGCCATATGCGGGCAGCTAAGTTCAATAAAAAAAATGAAGAAGTCGTTCGACTCCTCCTTTCCTTCCGAAACAATAACAATTTCTTCAACAATTTCCTCTCCATCCAATTCAAAAACAATCCATTCAGCCAACCGTAACAACAACAAGAATGAAAAAACTTCATTCTCTTCTTCCGACGAAATTTCGGAACAAACAGAATCACAATCTTACCATCTTCCAACTACCACCACCACACAATCTTATCATCGTCCTCCTCCTCGAAGAAAAACCTTTGAAAAAGCCAAAGCCATCCTTAGCTCTCAAATGAAAATTCCAAAAGCCTTTGCCACTCACAAGAAGACTCTTTTAGAGGCATCGGGATCCTCATCATCAATATTGACTTCGGTCCATCATCAATCATTAATGAAAATTGGTAGAATGTACAACAATGAAAATGAATTCAAAAACTATGATTCCAAAGGTTTCAAAGATTCCTCTCAAGTATTGCAAGAAGGTTCAAAACGAGGACGTGGAGTCAAATCCATTGAAGAAATTGAGTTGGAACAAGGAGACTCGGATACTTCGTTTTATACTTCCGATGAAGAGGAAAGTCCATCTGAATACGAAGAGGAACGATCGTTGAAGCCACTTTCGAAAAGCAGAAGGATGAAGAAGTGAGTTGCGTTTCTGAAATTACTTTTGAGTTGACTCGAGTCTTTTCGAGGTTCTTAAAAAATGTTTCAACATTCTTATTCGACTGATGATCCATCCATTCCGATTCAACAAGAACAACAACACACCAATGATCATCATGATGATGACTACGAGAGAGAAATGATTATTCACAACGATAGCATGAATATCGTCTTACTCTCGCAACAAATCTATGAATATATTGCGCAAAAAGATTTTATGCAAGCCTTGAAATTATTGATAGAATGGATGAATTCCGATCAAGCTACTCCGCATGATGCTGCGCATATTATTGAATTTTTAAAAAGATATACAAATTGGGTTTTCATCATTTGTCTCACGTGTTTCGAGAGTTACAAGAAAATCAAAACGATTGTAAAAGTTAATTCTCGCTGCCATGTATTGTGGCAGATGTGGTCATCCGGTGGATTATGAAAAAGCAATATCATTGTTTGAATCATCGGATTCTCTCAAATCTCACTACTTTTCTCAAAACATGATGGGAAATATTTATTCGAATGGAAATGGAGTCGACATTGATTATACTAAAGCTAAGGAATATTATGAAATGGCTGCAAAACAAAATTATTCAAGTGGTTTCCATAATTTGGGAAATATGTATTATTATGGAAATGGAGTACAACAAGACTTCACAAAGGCAATGGAGTTATTTGAATTGGCAGCTCAAAAACTCATTACGATGTTACATGTAACAAATATTTAGCATTTGAAAATCATTATGCAGAAGCATTATATGTACTTGGCACGATGTATGAATTGGGAGATGGAGTGGAAAAAGACACTAGAAAAGCAATAGAATACTATCAACAGGCAGTGCAACTCAATCATGAATATGCTGCTTTTTCCATTGGAGAAACATTTGAAATAGATAATAATTATGAAGAAGCAGTGAAATATTTCAAAATTGCATCAAGTCTTAACTTTGTTGAAGCACAGTATCGCTTGGCAGAAATGTATCGAGACGGTATTGGCGCAGAACAAAATCTCACCAAAGCTATTTATTATTTTGAATTAGCTGCAGAAAATGAATATTACGACGCAGAAGATCAAAGTAAGGAGTTGCGGCTGCAAAGATTTTGTTCACATTTTCACAACAAATTGTTGAGCCATTTAGCGCTGCATTCATTTTCAGATGTGTGCACAATTTCCTTTCAAGAAGTGGCTGATGAAGACTAGAGAAGTAAAATTAACAAAGGATTACATTACGGATTGAAGACGGTCCTGAGTGGTATCACTTGTTTATCGAGAAATAGTTTGAAATGCTAAACATCATTGTTACTCTCACTTGACGCAGCATTATTCTGTTCGTTGTGATTTTCGAATAAAAATGAACATTCTCCCACATGTATTTAAGATTGGGAGCAACATCTTTCAGACTTTGTTTCAATCTCGATATTTCTTCTTCTGAATAGCTCTGTGGAAAATCAAAACATCCAATATCTAAAACTTGCAAATTATGAAGAATGCCCCCTCCAAAATAAATGCCCTTTGATGTCTCAATGATTTGATGAGTAAAGGCGCGCCGATTCAAATGTAATTCTTTTAGTTGTTTAAACTCTCCAATGTGCTTTTAAAGTTCACCTGGAATTCCTGAACATGGGAAAACATCTAAATATTCCAAAAATGGTTGAGATTTTAAAAATTGATAAAAAGTGTCGTCTCTGGCTATGCATTCCAATTCAGAATACGATTCCAATTCAATTCTCTTTAACTTGGAGCACATTTTGGAGAGGCATGCAAAAAATTTGTCATCCAAAAATCCTGTAAATGCATATTTCAACTCTTGCAAATTTGGACAACATTTCACAAATCCAAGACAAATCGTTCTTTAAT
>NW_025407936.1:0-143037 GCF_008403515.1 Naegleria fowleri
AAACCCAAACCCAAACCCAAACCCAAAACCCAAACCCAAACCCAAACCCAAACCCAAACCCAAACCTAAACCCAAACCCAAACCCAAACCCAAACCCAAACCCAAACTCCAAACCCAAACCCAAACCCAAACCCAAACCCAAACCCAAACCCAAACCCAAACCCAAACCCAAACCCAAACCCAAACCCAAACCCAAACCCAAACCCAAACCCAAACCCAAACCCAAACCCAAACCCCAAAACCCAAACCCAAACCCAAACCCAAACCCAAACCCAAACCCAAACCCAAACCCAAACCCAAACCCAAACCCAAACCCAAACCCAAACCCAAACCCAAACCCAAACCCAAACCCAAACCCAAACCCAAACCCAAACCCAAACCCAAACCCAAACCCAAACCCAAACCCAAACCCAAACCCAAACCCAAACCCAAACCCAAACCCAAACCCAAACCCAAACCCAAACCCAAACCCAAACCCAAACCCAAACCCAAACCCAAACCCAAACCCAAACCCAAACCCAAACCCAAACCCAAACCCAAACCCAAACCCAAACCCAAACCCAAACCCAAACCCAAACCCAAACCCAAACCCAAACCCAAACCCAAACCCAAACCCAAACCCAAACCCAAACCCAAACCCAAACCCAAACCCAAACCCAAACCCAAACCCAAACCCAAACCCAAACCCAAACCCAAACCCAAACCCAAACCCAAACCCAAACCCAAACCCAAACCCAAACCCGCAAACCCAAACCCAAACCCAAACCCAAACCCAAACCCAAACCCAAACCCAAACCCAAACCCAAACCCAAACCCAAACCCAAACCCAAACCCAAACCCAAACCCAAACCCAAACCCAAACCCAAACCCAAACCCAAACCCAAACCCAAACCCAAACCCAAACCCAAACCCAAACCCAAACCCAAACCCAAACCCAAACCCAAACCCAAACCCAAACCCAAACCCAAACCCAAACCCAAACCCAAACCCAAACCCAAACCCAAACCCAAACCCAAACCCAAACCCAAACCCAAACCCAAACCCAAACCCAAACCCAAACCCAAACCCAAACCCAAACCCAAACCCAAACCCAAACCCAAACCCAAACCCAAACCCAAACCCAAACCCAAACCCAAACCCAAACCCAAACCCAAACCCAAACCCAAACCCAAACCCAAACCCAAACCCAAACCCAAACCCAAACCCAAACCCAAACCCAAACCCAAACCCAAACCCAAACCCAAACCCAAACCCAAACCCAAACCCAAACCCAAACCCAAACCCAAACCCAAACCCAAACCCAAACCCAAACCCAAACCCAAACCCAAACCCAAACCCAAACCCAAACCCAAACCCAAACCCAAACCCAAACCCAAACCCAAACCCAAACCCAAACCCAAACCCAAACCCAAACCCAAACCCAAACCCAAACCCAAACCCAAACCCAAACCCAAACCCAAACCCAAACCCAAACCCAAACCCAAACCCAAACCCAAACCCAAACCCAAACCCAAACCCAAACCCAAACCCAAACCCAAACCCAAACCCAAACCCAAACCCAAACCCAAACCCAAACCCAAACCCAAACCCAAACCCAAACCCAAACCCAAACCCAAACCCAAACCCAAACCCAAACCCAAACCCAAACCCAAACCCAAACCCAAACCCAAACCCAAACCCAAACCCAAACCCAAACCCAAACCCAAACCCAAACCCAAACCCAAACCCAAACCCAAACCCAAACCCAAACCCAAACCCAAACCCAAACCCAAACCCAAACCCAAACCCAAACCCAAACCCAAACCCAAACCCAAACCCAAACCCAAACCCAAACCCAAACCCAAACCCAAACCCAAACCCAAACCCAAACCCAAACCCAAACCCAAACCCAAACCCAAACCCAAACCCAAACCCAAACCCAAACCCAAACCCAAGTTTGCTCAAGTGAGTACAAATTTCACTTTGACCACGGCATGTTGAACCTGATGGTTCCATTATACTATTATGTGAATGTCTTACTCAAGAGATTGTTAAATAAATTTATTTCTCAATTAAATACATTTCTTTCATTGAAATAACATTCAAATGAAATTTGTAATTTTTGTCCAAAGAAAAGGTGTGTCCAATGATTTTAAGCGAGGCCAATATCGAGAGACATCATGGCAATAAATCCAATAATGAACATTATTGTCGATAATTTGGCAACCATACGACTTGGTACCACAAACATTAAAGGAATTAGCTCATGAATGACCACATATACCATCACACCACTCGCAAAAGCAAGAGAATAAGGAAGTACTGTAGCTGAAACAAAAACTAAAAGACACCCAAATAATCCACCCATTGGTTCAGTAATTCCTGAGATAGCACCTATAATGAAGGATTTTGCAACATGTTTCCATTGAGTGTTGGACTGCTCTTGATTCTTTGAAATTCTTCTACATTCGTTACCATAAATTGGAAAGGTCACAGCAATTCCTTCCGTAATATTTTGAATGGCAATTCCAAGTGAAAGTGCAACGGCAGTAGCCAGCGTTGCTCCAGACGTACTGAAATCTGACGCAGCAGCAAATGCTACTCCAACAATAATTCCTTCTAATTATAAGTTCAAAAATGAATAATGATTTACGATCTATTTAAATACTTACCAGGAATGTTATGCAATGTCATTGCGACAAAGATAATCCAGCTTCTTCGGGCTCCATCACGTGTGTCATCATTCAAAGAATGTTTCTCATGAAATGCCATTGAATCATTCTCCATGCACGAGTGACAGTTTGTTGTTGGATTTTCTCCAACATGTCGAAGTGTTGGTGAAGGGGTAATTTCACGGGAAGGCGAATTGTCGTCTTGGCGAACTCCTTCCTCTAATAAAACATCTTCATTTTCAAAACGTTCAATATTGATGACATTTGCATTTTCAGTCATCATTGTATCTTCTAGATGATTTAAATCTCCGCTACTGCTGTTCGTATGTTGAGAATCAGTTGTCGTTGATAATTTCTTGGCAACAAGATCTTGAATTTTATGAATGATTGCATCAAAAATTAATATTGCAAGAACTCCAAGGAAGAAACTAGCACCAATTGCAAATAACGATTGTGCTTTGGAGGTTGATGAATTAGAGAAATGATTTAAAGCAGGAAGTAACAAACTGAAAAAGGAAGCTGTGTGTGGAAAATACAATCGTCAATGAGTATCAACAATATAATCGAACAATAATTCACAATTAAAATATACAAACCTGCAAGCATGACACCTCCACCAAATCCAATCGAAAGAGGAATAAATAAATCATTCGTGAAAGAAGCTGTTTTTCTTTGATTCTTTTTGAATAATCCAATTTTAAAAGATATTTTAACAAATAATTCAATAATTATTGAAATCCATTTGGCGACAAGATTTAATTCTCTCGAATCATGAGTTCCATCATGTCTGCGCGAAGTATCCAATTTCGAAAAACACACAGTACAAAATATTAAACTTGCTCCTAATGCTGTAGTGAGAGCATTGATGAGTGTAAAAATTAAAGTTTGAAATACAGGATGAATTCCGACCAAAAATTGCAAAGAGAAAGGATCTGATGTGGAATTAGAAGCGTTCATCGATGCAACTGTGAGTGGTAGGGAGAAGGATGATGAAGGGTTATCAAAAATCATCATCCCCAACGTGGTTACGCACGGGTAGGGTGATGAAAACATTTTTTTACAAGTTAATAATTTCCGTTTTGAGCCATTTTCAAAATTTTGCTTTCCATGTACTATATTTGGGTATTTTGATCGTTCTTCGTTTAGTAAAATTGATTGTCACACATCGAAATATACATCATGCACTATTGTATACACTGAAAGACAATATCACTTAAATGAGAATCATTAATTCGTTTTTCGATAAATAGAAAATGTTTCGTGATGGCCAAGCTTTTTCGACAATAAATTACTGTATTATAATACCCACATGCCACTGCAATATCTTTTGGATCATTTAACTTGGGAAATAGGTCTTTCATGTGGAATGTGTGTTCATGCGTTTCAAGTATTAATGAACCTAATTGATGTTTGTCGTTTTTTCCTCTAATTCATGTCATGTTGTTCGTTTGCAAATTTATAATAATATATAAATAATAATTTCATCAGATACGTTCCACACAAACATGTGTGTCAATGACACCCAAAACATTCAAACATCAAAAGAAAATAAAGTTCACCTTAATGAAACCAAAGAACAACAAATGTGATTTGCAAAAACAAACCTAAAAATGATTGATCCATTATCTAATACAACACACGAGTAATTATCTCCAGTGAACATCTTAACAATCGGTTTTTTAAATTCAACTCTTGTCATGTTGTCATACTGCATGGAGTTACAAGAATATTGAAAATGATCTAATCCACACACATAGAGCTCTCCATTCGTTGTTAAAAACGCACTATTATCTCCTCCACAACAAATATCAACAATTTTCACGTTCTTAAAGTACTTTTGAGTAATCTCGTAAAAGATGGTGTTTTGATTTTCCTGTTCAAAATTTCCATACTGATTAGATCCACAATCACCACCATAGACAGTTCCATCTTGAAGAAGAATGACAAAATGAAAACCACCTGTGCAAAGTTTTTTCACATTGCAATCAAAGACGTGAAAATTTTGTTTTGGAGAGAGACGTCCACTGGACAATTTGTGGTCAATGTCGTGGTGATAGACCCAATTCTGTCCAATCAATCTCAATGTTCGAGAGTTGAGAACAAAAAGTGAGTACGAAAAACAGCATCCCACGTGTGTTCTTGTTTTTCAAGAATCAGTGATAAATTTCAAAACCATCAAATAAATTGTAAAACATATTCATTCGTTCATAATAATCAAATGTAGAAATACACATATTCATTCATTCATAATAATCATAATATCATGTTCACTCAATAGTACTTACATTTCATCGTCAACACTTCTATTGTAATCAATCAATGAAGGATATCTCGCATAGGTCTCACCAAGGCAAATCTGATTGTAGTCATTGACTCCCATGCCATACAAGTCATTATTTTCAGAGACCATCAGAGCATAATGAGATCCACATTCCATCATCTTAATTTTCACACTCTCCAACAATTTCACTTGATAAATTCTTCTTTCTGTGAGTGTGTTCTTAACTGTAGTGCCAATATCTTCATTGGTGTTGTTATTGCTCCTCACACAAGATTCATATTCGGAATAATCACAAGTTTTCAATTGTTCCTGTGTTATTCCCAATTGTTTACTTTCATTCACCCCACACGATAATAAAGTTCCATCACTCAACAAAATTAAACAAAAATCAGCACCACATGAAACATGTCGAATAGGAAGGTGGAGGCCCAGAGACAGCATGAAAAGGTATCGAGTAGTTTGGAACATTTTCAGGAATGGAGAGACGAATAAAGGAAGAGTTCGGAATGGTTGAAATGAGCTCTTCTTTGATCCAGAGAGAATTTGTGAATGAATTGGCATCAGTGTTTTTGTTACAGGTAATTCCTTGACCGCAAATAAAGAAAGGAATGGAAAACGAGGGTGTTATTGCATGAGATGGCATCTTGATGTGCGTTTGATTGACTTGGTGTGAAAGAGTGGAAGCAATTAAAATAATTTTTTGAATATACTAGTCAATCTGAAGAACAAATGGTTTGTGACAAGTATTTAAAACTCAGTCAACATGAGTCAACATTAGAAAGGCAACAGAAAGGTCTTGGTCTCTCCTTCCATCTCATATGTTCTTTGAATGAACACAACCAAATTTGTTCTAATAAAATGAAAGCAACATGAAGCAACTCCGAATGAAAAAAATGTCTTTAAATCCTTTTTCTCTTCAAGACGATTTCAGTTTGCTAACGGATGGAACGTTTGGCGAAGAAGATCGTACTTCATCTCCAACCAATATACCATCAGGTTTAATGAATACTAATAATCACTCGTTTAATACACCTCTTGCAACAACACCAACCTCTTCCTCGACTACGGGAAATAACAATTCTTTTTTGTTTTCCATGCCATTCCCTTCATCGGATACCACAGTACAGGCTGAACAAGCTTCTACTCTTCTCTCTCGCAATACAGTCGTTCAAAAGAATATTCTCAAATTTCTTCCTCCAATTAAAGCCTTGTTTTTGATGAGAGCAATCAATTCTTCTTGGTACAAAAGTGTACAGAGTTTAAGATCGGATATTTATAATGGCACTGTTGCTCTTTCATTGCTTACATTTTCCAAATTTCCGGATATGGATCGTGATGATGAATATTACAGAAAAAACAACAAGCCAGTCTTTCAGGATGTAAAAACTAGAATGAACAAAAATTACCCATTAACATTACTTGAACAATTTACTTCAACATCACCCTCTTCATCAGCCATAATCGGACCAAAAACGATAATTTCACATCTTGAATTAATTGGCTTGTCAATACCAGAAATGGAGTATATTTTAAAGAGGCTTTCATTAGTTGCCAGCACTAATGCTTCACTTTCATCAGCAGCTCAGCGTGACCCACTAATGAGTCCGTCAGGACCAACCTCGCTTACATTAGAAGCAGAATTTTTCCCACCAACACCTGCTCCAACTAAAACCACGATGCAAAATTCAACATTTCAATCCATCAAGATTATTTCTCTCACAGTGGGATGGACCAACAAAAAAGCAGCGAATAATTTCTCAATACCCAAACTACCTACATTACAAAAGAGTACACCCCAAGTGTCATTTTTCTCATCACTCGAAGTTGGAAACAATGTTTCGGATGCGTATTCTCAATTTACCGAACCATCTTCGCAAGGGAAAGAAGAAGACGAGGAAGAAGACATGGATGATTTTATTGAATTCAATGATGACAATCAAGATTACACTGTCGATGAAGAGGAAGAAGAAAATGATGACAATGAAATTGTTGATGTTGAGAGTAATGATGTTGACGAAGATAAACTCGCTTCCATAACGGTTAATTATGATTCACATACACTCTCTATATTTCAACAAGTTGAAACCCTACTTGTTGTTGACTGTATTAATGAGCATGATTTAATTGATCTAGAAACTCTGGGAAAAAATTGCAATTTGGAAAAAAATGCTTCTGTCGATGAAGTTGAATTGGATTTATCAAATGTGAACATTACTACGAAAAATTATAGACGATTGTTAGATTTTGTTTTTGCTGGTAAGACCCTGAAGAAGCTAGTTTTTTTAAGAAATCCATTCTTTTACTATACCGAAGACTCAAAACAAGATATGGTTAATTCGGAGCTCAAGCCATACATTAACTTTATGACAAATTTTAAAAAAGGTGGTTCATTAATCAAGTATTGCAGAAATATGTTGGGCGAAGTTATTGCATCGGAGTATCTAATTGACACAAAATTTTTGAAAGAAAATTGGCAAGTTCTCTTGAAACCACTATTTGAACATGGATTATTGAATTGGAATGATGAACTCTATTCATCTTCAAGCTGGAGAGCCAATATAGTACAAGTGGTTTTAAAATCTGTGGTGACACATAGAATTGACGATAATACCTACAGTTCTGTTCTTTTACGATCCGAGCTAAAACAAGATTTTAAATTGGCCTACGAAAATTTCTTGCAAGAGGAAGAGGTTGTTCTTACTCTAGATATTCTTGAAACAATGAACGAAACGTTTAAGGCTCTCGATGGAACTTTGCTTCCTTTTGATGCAAACCGTTTTTCAGGCCGTCAATTTTTCTCTCCTCTATGCTATTGCCAAATCATTGACAAATTCTTTAGTAATATTATTAATAACGTCAACAAGGACCAAATTGGAGATACACTTGTAATTTGTTGGAGCGAACTGTTGCAGTGTGGAAGAAAAAGAAATCTTATTGAGCTTAGCAATAATGAAAAAGCTGAAACAACACCAAAAAAGAAAAAGATTTTATTGCAATAAAATTACACGATAGTTTCAACAAGGCTTTTTGTGCTTCTCTGACATCTCTCAACTCAAATTGTTTTTGTGATCCCGTAGGGTCACCTATTTCATTCACGGGTTATGGAAATGTCGTTTAAGAAATTTCTTCTTAAGCAAGTCAGCAATTTATGTTTCATTCTTTGGGGAGAAAGACCATCCTCCATTTCTTGATCTCTGTAAAACACGGTGTGCAATCCACCACAAATAGCATGATTGACCAACATGTGGCTATTTTCCTTTCCAAAGTCTATTCGTTGTAGTGTGCATTTCTGAGAAATGTATTGATCGAATCCTCTTCCTGAACCAAACATGACTTGTCGACTAAGTGCACTGATAAATATTGAGTGAGAATTTCCAAGTGCAATGTCACCAATTGCTAATCCAAATACATCAATTTTTGTAAAGGAATAGTTATCCAAATTAGAAAAGCCCAGTTGACGTTCACTATTCTTTCCTGTCATCCAAACCTCTCCGTTTTGAAACAACACAGCGCTATGGAATTCACCACAAGCTATTTTGGAAATGTGCTGTTCCGATTGAAGATTGTCAATTTCAACTGGAGTAAAACTTGACACAGAAGGTACTGAGGCCCGAAGTCCAATATTACCTTTGAATGTGATAAAAAGAGTATTATTAGGGTTTGATATAAGGACTTATTTCAAAGAGAGAGCATCAGATGATTTACATACCATATTTGTTGTCTCCACAAGCTATCAACCGATCTGTGTTTGTACGATTATTTCTTAACAGTAATAAAGAGTGATTCTCTCCATACGCTATCATTTCAACACGTTCATTGGGTTGCAAAATTGAATCCAAACAAGCCACGCGCACGAGGGTGTACTGACTATCATTTTGAATGACACAAGTTGCAAATCCAAGTTCTTTAAAATTGTTCTTTCCTGTCGAATAGACACTTCCGCTCTCGCAAAGAACACTGGTATGATCAAAACCACAGAAAACCTTCACAATGGTATCCAATTCATTCGTGACACTACTTTGCAATGCTTTCAAAGGCACAGGATTGGGCATGCTTACTTCCAGCCAATTTCTCAATCCAATTTGTCCATTAGCATTGTCACCCATGGCATGCAACGACTTTCCATCCTTTGAGAAAATCATGGTAAAATTACAACCACAAAATATGGATCCCATCTCTTGCAAACATTTTGAGTTTTGAACAGGGCTAAAGTTCAGAATTTCTGTATCATTGAAAGAACTTCCTGATTGCCCGAGTTGAGAACACGAATTTGTACCACATCCCAATAAGCAAAGCATGGAGGATACACCCGCTTGATGTTGTATTCCCTCATTATTATTGAGTTCATTGCTCAACTCATCTGAAATTAACCCCATCACTATGGTATGAGCAAAGCCACAAGCCACTTTTC
This sequence comes from Naegleria fowleri, assembly GCF_008403515.1. Classification (NCBI taxonomy): domain Eukaryota; phylum Heterolobosea; class Eutetramitea; order Acrasida; family Naegleriidae; genus Naegleria; species Naegleria fowleri. The sequence goes on from NW_025407936.1 coordinate 9,344, forward strand.
GAACTGAAACACCACTAGGAAGATCAACCTTAGTAGGATTTTTCTCGTTTCTCAAAGTCTCCCGTTCCGAGTTGGCCAAGTTGATTTGAACCATGCACCAGAAGGGCATTGTTGATAGGGACCATGATTGTGTTTCTATTCAGAAATTTTTTTACGGTTGAAAATCGAAAGAAGACATAATCCGAGTTCCTTGTTCTTTGACTTCAGGGAACACTGAACACTTGATCCTTTCATCATCAAACCCTTGAGCAATTCATCTTTCCAAATTCAACAAATTTCAAACAACGAATCAAATTTAAAGGCTGTTCAGTTTCAACATTTTTTTCTGCTTCAAAAAATGCTTCAACATAGTGATGATGAATGGAGTGCTGTCTCTCACTCTTACTTGTTTCAACATTTACTTCCGAGAAGAAGAGAAATTTTAAAATATATTCATGAATGGAGAAAGGCAGAGATGATTCATGATTATAACCATACTAATAATGAAAAATTTTCACCGATAAAAAAACGAATGGAAGAAATTTGTAAATTTTGGAGTACGAAATTCATTTCTTCTGATACTTTTAAAAACCCATTAATTATTGTTCAAGAAATTATGAAAATAATTTTGGAGTTTTTAAATGAATTTTCTTTCTTGTTTACGTTTGTCAATTCACAAAATGGAGATGCCTATAACTCGAAAAACGTACAATCAGCTTCAGAGAGTAATAATTCTGAGAGTGAAGGCGACAATCATTTGCTTTATTTTCTATGGAAAGATAACTATTCAAATAGAGTTCCCAAAGAATGGAGAGACTTTTTAGAGAAATGTTCGGACATGCATTTAATAGAGTTGATGAATTACACGCAACAAGAAGAAGATTACAATGAAGTCCATCTCAATAACATAATACAATTGTACTCCTCGGATAAGATGCCTCTATCGTTTAGACGATTTGTTCTCGGATGCAAACTATTGCGATTTCACAAAGTAATATTACCGAACGTCAAAGAAATTGTGCAATATTTGAAAACAGAAGAAACAACAAAAGATTGTATCAATGATTCCAACACCTCTACAACAAATTTTCAACTTTCCTCTTGCGAATGGCAGAACACAGAACTCTCTCGACACATGTCACCAAAAAAAATTCATGAAATCGAGAGATTGGCAGAATTTATTAGCACGTTTTCACATCATACTTTTCCCTCAAAAATGTCTCACAACAAATATGATGAAATCATGCACTGCAGCATACCTACCATCCTTGATATTGGCTCAGGTAAAGGCTATCTTTCACATGTTCTCTTTGCCAAGTATGGTCTTAATGTCATTGCGATAGATCGTAATGATCATTTAGTTCAAAAAATTCAAGAAAAATCAAAAAAATTTGAAAAATCAACTAAAGTCCTACCAAACCAAAAGAAACAACAGAAAAATCAACTCAAAGCAATATCTTCCCACTTGGAATGTAATAGAGAACAATTGTCAAAAATGGTCAACCAAATGCTAGAAACCACACTCTCTATTCAGTGTGATGACGATAGCATTGTTGGAAATAATTGCATCGTCGGTTTACATACTTGTGGAGATTTAACACCTATTCTTTGTGACATGTATGTGAACGATGTGATTTATACCAAACAGAACAAGTCACTCATTCATTCTTTGGTGAATGTTGGTTGTTGTTATCACAAACTCACAGAAAAATATCGTGTAAGAGGAGGTACTGATCCATGTCACGACACGGTTGAGTCTTCTCAAGTATCAACTCACTTCCAAGGCTTTCCTCTAACATCATTTGTCGAAGACTATGTGACATGCAATTTGAAGGGTTTTCAATTGACACGTTCTGGATTAATTCTTGGATGTACTGAAAACAATATTTGGAGTACGAACGAGGGTTATGGAAATGAACCACCTCGAAAGAGCCCATACAAAGTCCAAGAATACTGGAAAAGAAATGCTTTTCGATGTGCCATGGAATATTTCTTACATGAGTATGTGGAAAAGAAAGAAATTCCTTCAACGATTCTTCGACCTGTTGTTTATAGGTAAGGGTAACATTATGAACACAATATTTACAATCGTTGTGCTTTTAATTCTTGAAAGTTTTGGAAGTATTTCGGACAACAATTTGAAAAGTTCATCAGTGCATAACAACGGCCAAGATGAAGATACAGATTTCTCAAAATATGCAATTAGTGTATTAATGCGATTGCATCAAACAAAAACTCTTGATACATCTCTTCATGAACAAGAAATCATTGAAATGACCAGTAAGCAACATTTTGAAACATCTTTCAAACAAAAATTGAACAATTTCTATTACCAAACATGCAATGGCAATCGTGAGACCTCTCAAATTAAGAGTGTTGACATTTTTTGGACTCTTCGAAGTATGTTAGGCCCTGTCATTGAGTGCTTAATACTATTAGATCGATATTTATTTTTGAGTGGAGAATCGAGTGGTGTACAAGCAGATTTAGTTCAATTATTTGATGAAGACATTTCTCCTCGAGGAATTGCCTTATTTGCCTATAAAAAGAAAGAAAATTAAAAATTTATTTTAAAAAAAAAATGAAGCCATTACTTAAAAAACCTTCAATAACCTCCAAAAGACAAGAGCCGATCAATTCAACCATCGGACAACAACAAAAACATTCGTCTATTCCCTCCTATGGCAGCACATTTAATGAAAAATCTTTTAATTCGACCACGAAAAAACGTAATTTGGTGGAAACAGAAAATACTACCTCAATGATCACAAATAATGTAAATTTAACCAATGATCGATCGCACTCCTCTTCAACACACAGTAACAAGAATGTAAATACGAATCAACGTCAAATCAAAAAGTTTCCATCTTCCAAAACATCACGACCCTCTTCAAGTTCGAATTCTACAATTGATGAGATGGCCAGGAGGGCTTTTCTGTCATCGGAACAACAATATTACAATGAATTATCAAAAAGGAAACAGCTGCCAACTTCTTCATCAGCAGGCAACAATAACTCTGTTGCAAGTATAGATAATTTATTTAAAATGTCTAATGATGTCTTACATGAAAAAGTTGATAAACCTGATGAAAAGGCATTATTGGCTGGTGCAACTGATTTAGAGTCTGTCATTATTGTTTCAACAGAGGCTCATATTAAAACCACTCCATCTCCAATCTCATTGGATCCAAATCATTGTCACTTTTCGATTCTGGAGCAACTACAACAAAAAATTCCAATGGTCAAGAAGCATGTAGATTTTGTCAAAAGTAAAATCTTGGAAGAGGAAAGCCAGCCGAAATCCAAGTTGAAACAACCCTCAAAAAAAACCAAACAAGCGATTGCTAATCAAAAAGCTTTTGAAAAATCATCAACATCAAAAGAGTTTCCAATTATTTCCAATACAAGAATTGCACTTAGGAAAATTACACGAATTGAACCAATCTCTTCGAAAAGAACAAGTGATACCAAAATGGGTCATATTGTCCTTCCTTACGAATTGGTCATTAACATTTTTTCATTTCTTCCTTGGAAAGAGCTCTATACTGTGATTATGAGTGTCTGCAAAAATTGGAAGGAATTTGTGACGGAATACGAGTATTTCATTGTATGTGAGCACAGCCGTTTGAATCTCTTCTCTGCAAACCAAGTATTAATTTGTTCGGGTTGTTATAACGAAGTACCTGAATCTTCTAAAATATGCTCTCACTGTTCCAACTCTATAAGTGATGAAATCACTGATGAAATTTGTGTACACAAACTATATTACAAGAACAGATTGCAATCCAAAGTTGACAAATGGATGTTAAATTATTGGGAAAAGCACCGCGAACAAGTTGATGAAATGAATTTGAAAGCGGCTAATACAGTTTTGACAATCACTTCTACCGCTAATGACAATATCAATGAAACACATCCCACACACTTCGGCTCCTCAATTCACACCCTTTCACAAACATGCAAGGAATATATCATTTCTCAAATTTTTCCAAATACTTGGCACTTGACAGGCAAAGGTTTGACTATACAATTTGTATCAATGTTTAGAGAGCACTTAGCTTGTTTACATTATTTTCCTGCTAAAATTGAAGCAAATACTAGGTCTCTCGAAAGAGAAAAGAAGAAGAAAAAGTCAGAAAAAAATAAGACAGTAATAGTGGAACCTATTGTCAATTTCGTATTTCCAAAACTGACACAAATTTATTGGAATAATTCAACCCTATTAGATAACATGACATTGGATACTTCTATGTCGTCCAATTTTCACCAATTATTTGCAAATGTGGAAAAATTCATTTCTGCTCAGTCAATGTTTGTAGTAATGGACATTTCACGAATATTTGAAAGTAATATAAATCGATTGAGAGTTTTAGATTTAGGTCAATGTAAATCCCTTCAAAACCATCAACTTGAAACAATATCTAGAATATTAGGAGAACATGCGAAGAAATATGAATCTGACATGTTGGATGAAAGAAAATGTTTGAGAAAGATTAATTTATCTGGGTGTGGAAATATCAATCAAATTGGACTTTATGCACTGGCAGAACATTGTGGTCGTACACTCAAATGGTAAGTAGGTTTGAGTACACACATTCTCTTGTTAATTACTGTATTATTTTTCTGAAATTTCCAAATTTCTATTTCAATCATGTCTTGGGTCAATCATTGAAATAGCCTCCATTTAAATACATATCCTACCTGCAAAGAGATTATCTTGAATCAAATACCAGCATCATTTGAAGAATTGGAGGAGCTCTCACTAGAGGGGAATTATTCGTTTCGTTCATTTTCAAACCTTGTTAATGCATTGATAAGATGTAAATTTGGAACCAAGCTGAAAATTCTGAATATCAAAAGTACCTTCATCATGCCTTTCAATAATGAGTTGCTAAGGAAAGGAGTCACATCATCTTTCTCCTGTAGTAGTGCAAATTCAAATCATGCTGTGTCTTCAGCAATAATAGAACTGAAACATCAGTTGGTAAGAATGCTCGACTGGATGCTCCCCAAGCAGCTTGAAGCCATCAAGAATTGTGATCTAAAATTGGTATTGACAGACTTTGGAGAATTTTATTACCAAAGGAATCACAAGAGAAATAGCTCATCAAGATTCGTGTGGCGAAACAGAGTTCATCCATTTGAAGCTGTCGCCATGTCAAGATCTGCGAGTGGATGCTATCTAGAACAAATATAATAAGACAGTCAACGTGTGAATCATGGAGTGTCTGAGTGTCACTTCCCCCACTGAGCAATAATTTGTGTGCGATGGATTTTCATGAAGTTTATCGCATAGCTTAGTGAATAATAACATCCTTAGTTTCTACTGCAAATCTTGGTACTAGTGAAACAATAAATCCAAAGAACGTAGCAATTGAGATACAAGATAATACAATGAGGGGATTCACTCCCTGTGACACAATTAATCCAACCAAAAATGGGAAAATAGCTGTACCAAATCGTCCACAATTATAAGTAAATCCTGATCCTCTACCTCTTAGTTCCATTGGAAATAATTCAGGTAAATAGAATGTAAAGCTGCCAAAGGCTCCAAAAACAAAAACTCCAACGGGAAACATTAAACAAAATCGAAGAACTGGAGACATGTCAGGAATTCCAAATGCCACAACAATAAATACTGTTGCAAAAAAGAAATAAATTCTATAGACCCACAACCGTCCAAACTTGGTAGCAATAGGAATCACCATTAACGTTCCAATCAATCCTCCAAAATTAAATAACATATTTCCAAGCACAGAGTACAAGTCTTGATAGTACTTCTTTTCATCAGGATCTTTGTAATTAGATGCTAGATAAGTGCTCAAAATTGGAATGAAAGTACTGATGCACCACCACGATATTAATGCAGGGCACACAAATAAAATGGAACTAATAGTTCTTCTTCTCAAATCTGCATTTGCAAACAAATCTAAATAGGACTTTCCTTTTCGATTTTTCTTGAGTGGTTGTTGTGAGCTTGTCGTTGAAAGATCGGACACACTTCGAGTGACTGAAAGAGATACAAGTTTTTCTCCATTATTGCTGTTTGTCGTTGGAGTTCCAAGATCAATTTCTTTCATGTCATCTTCCGAATTGGTTGAAAAAGTTGGTGAATCGTCATGTCCAGATGATGGGCTAGCAAGAATTGAATTTGCATACGACCGAATAGGACTTGATAATTTTTGCTCATCATCGTGCACAGAGGCAATAGTAATAGTGGTTGCATTTTCTTGCTGTTCTTGCTCCTCCTTCTCTCTTCGTTGTTGTTCGACCCATGAGTCTGGCTCTTTCACGCAAATACGAATGAAAATTCCAACAATGGTTGGAATTACACCAATTGCAAAAAGTATTCTCCATGAAAGCCACACAGGAATAGGTCCTCCTGTTATGACCGGTGCATTAATACCCTCGCTCATAATCATGTCGGAGGAAGCAAAGGTGAGCACGGTAGAGTTTGTGACAGTCCCATTCACTGCTGTTCCTGTTCTTTGAAGTAACACGCTAGTAATTAAATAATTCACAGCAAATGAGGCCATACTTCCAATGGGTGCAGCTGTGTATAGAATGACACCACCTATCACTCGTTTTTCAATAGGTAATGTTTCACTGATGAGAGCAGCTCCTGCTGACCACTCTCCTCCAATACCCAAACTAGCAATAAATCGTAAAATAACAAGTACACTAATATGGAAAGAAAAAGCAGCTAAAAATGTGCCAATACTATATACAACAATGGTGATCATCATTGTTTTCGATCGTCCAACTGTGTTTGTAAAAAATATTCGAGAATTTCAAAGGGTGGCATCATTGAACAACGAGAGAAATTCCCCCACACACAACTACAAACCTCTATCTGTTAACCATCCAAAAAACACGCCTCCACAGCCCCAACCAAATAACAACACGCTACTCAAAATACTGCTCCATAATGCAGTTTGTTCTTTAGCAATAGTAGACGTCAGTTGATCGTCTGCAAAACCTAATAAATTAGGAATACAAATTGGAGCTGCATAACTGAATAAAACTCCATCAAAAATGTCAAAGGCCCATCCAAGCCAAGCTGAGGCCAGCACTAAATATTGATAGCCAGTTAAGCCAAAAAGTCTTTTCTTTCCGTCGTGTGTTTTAAATTCGTCATCTTCATTGTTATCAAGGTTATCATGATTGTGTGAAGAATTGCCCAGAGAAGAGAGTAATTCCACTCCATGAATTTTGCCATTACTGTATTTGCTAGGTATTACTTCACCATTTGTAGAAGTATCAGAGTTGTTGTTATAGACGTGAAAGGGAATTTGGGGAGGTGGTTGAGAGGTGTTTTGGTATTGTTTTGTTTCTTGTATTGAGGATGGGGTTGTATTTGAAAAATTGTTCTCGGAAGTATTATTACTTGATGTATTGGATGAGGTGGAAGTTAAGAAATCCAATGTTTGCTTTGAATCTTCATCACTTGGTGATGGAGGAATAATGGTCACTGGAAATAAAATGTCGTTATCTGAGAATCGTACTTTCTTCTTTTGTGAGCTATTTCTTTTCGATTTCATTTTCACATAGTTATTCTCTTGCATGACGGGAGTTGTGGCTCTAATGTTAGTAGACTCGTTCATCATTCCTTCGTTGCTGTCATTTGTAGTATTCAATTCGACGAGCGGTTGTTCCAAAACTAATGACGACGTGTCAATCGAAAGTTTGGAAAATCCATCTTCAAAATTAATATCCTCCGAATGTGTTGGTGATAATATAACTTCAAATGGATGTATGGGATTGGGTAAAAAATTGTTGGATATTGGTTGGATTGGTGACACTTGAAGCTCTTCAAATATGTGATCGATGGATTCGAGCTGAATAGAATTTGTATGGTCCGCCGCGAGTGAAGATGTTGTACTAGTAGTAGTGGTAGTGTAAATATCTTGCGGCAGATTGAAGTGGTTGACCTCATTATCCTCTCGTTGAAAAGGTCCATATGGTCGAGATGAAGATAATGTACTCGGCGATGGACTTGTTACAGAACTATTTCCAACGAAAATATTATTGTATCCATCATCCTCATCTTCATCATTGTCACTCATTGTGAATGAGGTTTTGCGTGGTAATCCTCTGCCAAAAGTGTCACGGCCATTCCCAATATTTTCCTTTTCAAATGAAAAACTGACGTTCATCCCGTCATCTTCATCATCAGAATAATTATTTCTATAAAATCCAGCTCCACCAACATCTTCCTCCACATGCCGTCCCAAATTCAATCCCATATTCTCATCATCATCGGCAAGCGATGATTGAAAATATTCATTCCGTGATGACATGTTATTATTATTATGAATAGGAATATTCGTATTTGTACAATCATCATTCTCCTTGAAATCACCTCCACCACCAACAACAACATTTTCCTTGGACATCATCATCTTGTTTGTCCACGATGCCGAGGATAGTGATGATTCTCGATTTGAAATTGAGCCTCCTTCTTCCTCTCCGATCGAAATTGGAAGATTCATTTTTTTGTTCTCAGCAATCCTTCCACAAGTTTTCACCAGCCTTTGACGACATCTGTGAACAACTCGATCAATCGCTTGAAAATGATGCTTTTTGTTAGGGTTTAAGAAAGGATTGAAAGCGATGAGTGAGATGCGCAGATTATGAGATGGAGTATCTGTTGAGATGATACAGATGATAGTGTGAACTATTGTCAGATTGAAGTATTTTCCCAGAAACAACAATCCTCGGCATGATGAAACAGGCCCAATCCAGCGAATCATCTCAATCAATACAAACAACATATTCATCCAACCGTTACATATTGATTTAATAACCAATAAATAAATAAATTTTTAATAAACAGTTCAATTCCCTACAAATTGTTTCCTACAAACCAACTTTTTCGATTTTCAATAAAGAAAAATGGGAAATCCATTAAATGGCAAAGTTAGCGTCACTCAGAAAGTTATCGATCAGGACAACCTTAGAATCCAAATCAACCAACATCACTAGTCACGTTAAGAAGATACTCCCTGACTTTAAATTGCAAGATGGTACTCTCTACTTCAACAAGTACAAATCAGAAGAAAAGAAAATCCTTAAGGATAATCTCACAGATGAGCAATTAGAAAGGATTATCGACATGACTCAACAGCTCCCGAAGGATGTATATGATGTTCAAATAATCAAAACTGATAAATGGGTTCAAATTCCCAAAGAACATGAATATGAAGGCATTATTATGGATATTCATGTCAATCAAGGTCATGCAGGTCGAGATATTTGTGAATCAGTTGCTTCATCAACGTATTACATTCCAAAGTTCCAAGAACAATTCCAAAAGGTAAAAAGTTCTTGCAAGAGTTGCAGAACTACAGAGGCATCTAAAGCTATCGTATTGAATAATCATCTAAAAACAAAATGTCAATGATTTGGAAAGAGGGTTCATGTTGTTGTTGCTGAGAAAGCTCATCAAATGAAAACTCTTAAGAGAGTGGGGTATTAATAATAGTTCGATCATTTCCTTGCTGCTTGTTCACATATCTTGAGATGGATTGTAACTTGCTGTGTTCTCGGAGTTGAAAGAAAAATTGTAAAAATGTTAAAATCATTGTATGATGTAATATTTTCTTCGTCATCATCCTCTCCGATTCAACAAACAACAGCCACCATTGAAGATTATTTGCGGGAATGTCCTTTCCTCACACAAAATACATTTGCTACAAATTTAGAAATGGAGGGCGTTATGTGCCAACAGCAATTTTGGAGGAGAGAGGGAAAGGCCAATCAAAGTTTGAGTCTATTAAATCAGAGCTTGAATGAGAATTCGGAGAGTTATCAGCCATTGTTACAGAGAGCAAAATGGATTCCATGGGTGAGTTTTTCTTCTCCTATAAATATATATATATATGCACGTTGGATTGACCACTGATGATGACTTCGCAAAATATTCGACTCGAAATAATCATTGTAAATGCATACAAATATATGGTCACCACCACAATTTGAAATGATATGTTTCGTTCGGAATGACTGTATCTGCATGGCTTCTTGCACAATCTTTGATAGTGGTATCAAAGTAGTTTTTTCCATAAACACTCAAGAAAATTAGCACTGGCCGATCTCGATAAAGCTCTCAACATTTTAATGAATCAAAAACAAAATCATTCGAGCAAATTATTACCCTTTCCAACCTATATTATTACACTCGTACAAGCTTGGAGATATATTGTCAGTGCGAATTTTACGTCAAGTGAAGCTTTGCTTGAGGATGCCAAACGAGAACGAGAGTCCTACTATGATCAAGTAAGAAGAGTTCTCAATGAATGTGGAGTTTCTCCACATGATGAGAGATTGTATTTATTCTTTTCAGATATTGAACCCATGTATACAATTGCATATTCACATTACTATAATTCACAGTATGATAAGGCGCTTCGTGAGTACAAGTCCATATGGAAAAAAGCGTCAAATACTGAGTGTTCTTTTCTGGAGGAATTGCCACAAGAGTTAAGATCGAAATTTGAGCTCAAAGAAAAAACCAAACGTAGGAAATTCGATAACATGTTAATTTTGAATGATTTTTATTTGGTCAAGATACCCTCCATGATTTCGCAATCCTATTATCATCTAGCTACAGAATTGGAGGATGAAAATGAAAAAAAGAAATCTTATCTGTACAAATCTGTCAAATATGCCACTCTCTCAATTATCATGACACAAAAATATAATCAAAAATATGGATTCGATTTTGGCGATATGAACACTTACGGTCAGAGGGAAAATATTTATCGTCAATTGAAATTATATGACATGGCACTGAGAGACATTAACTGCATGATTCAATTTTCACATCCTTATCAACAATTATCTTCAACTTTTACGGCATACAAATCAAAATTAAAAGTTATTAAGACCCTTATTGAAGAGATTACCAAAGATGAGGCATTTAGTATCATTTTAGAGAAGAAGAAAGAATATACGAGACTGAACCGCAAGAAGCAGCTCTTGGAAGAAATTATGAAGGACCTGATACGCAAATATCAGTCCACAACAATCACAACGATTGTATCAAAGTCAGTCAACATGAACAGTATGGAAGCAGAAATTTCGTCTCAAAACTCTGACACCGATGAAATTGCTAATCCATATCTTGAAATTTGTAAGTTGTTTTGTGGGTGAATTGTATTCTCTCGTCAACCAGTTGTTAAAACAAATATTGTTGAATGTCGACGCGTATGGTGACAATTTTCGTGATGAATCCTTCGCTTATTGGTACCGGCATTCAATTCATTCTTTGAAATTACAAAAAAAATTTTGCTAATGCTTTAATAGGCAAGTGTTGGAATGAAGCAAGTGACAAACTTGAAATACAAGCTGATAAATATCTCTTTGGATATACTGGTCAATATTTGCCAGATACTCACAATGATGTACCAATTCGATATCCAGATACTGTGCTAAATATCGAACAAGCATTTCTCATTTGTGACATGAGATTGGATTGGGCCATGCGAAATAATCAATCTGCAGCAGTTTTGAACAAGTATAATGCTCATCTGGGGCGTCTTTTACATTCAACAATTTACAATAAGGAATCATGCATTACATATGAACTATCCATTACACCAACTATATTTGCCTCTTGGTTTAATAACAAGATCCAGCGAGGATTGACTGGTAGTAGCAATAGTACTCTGATTCGTGTGGAAAGATTTATTGTACCTGAATGGTTTTGCGACATGTCCACAAAAACATTGCGAGAGGAATTACCACAAGACTAGATATGCCTACCGCTAACGATTCATTGTGTGTTCTACAATTACATCTATTGCTTCATCCAACCACAATGCAAACACAACCACAAGATTCAAAGTGATGCTACTACGAGGGAGAAATTGAAAAAGTTGAAGAATTATTCAGCTTTTATGCGTTCATTCAACAGATTGTATCTAGACCAGGCCCAAAAGGTAATTGGGTCGCGAAGAAGTGTTAGCATTGGAAAAAGCCCATCTGTTTTATATTCACTGTAATTGGTTTATTTATGCCAACAACCCATATTGATATCAAAAATTACGAATCAATAAATTCTGTGCACCGATACCCCAGTCAAAATGTTACTACTGCAAGATGATTAAAACGGTATTGAAAGCTGTACTTCAGCTTCCAACAAAAAACTTTCAACAAAAATTTTGATGAGAGTGGGATTTGAACCCACGCCCTTTCGGAACACGGAATTTAACCATTCCTAAACGTGTCGTCTTAGACCGCTCGACCATCTCACCGTACAATGTTGTTGTTGGAGATCAATGTAACGTTCAAACAAGGGATCGTTCACTTTTCGGAGGAAAGGACGGACGCACTTTCCGAACCCCGATCTCCTTTTATTCTTGGACGAAAGTGAAATTGTAAAAAGATTCATGCAAACACACAAAAAAATGTCGTCGCAAAAGTATCACATCGAAGTTCCCGATAATTATGTAAAACCTCCAACAAATCCACAACCCAAGGATCGTCTTGAAATTGCATACAATAACGTGCAGTTTGTGGACATTAATGACATTAAGAAACCCATCGTTCCCGAACTTGACTATTGCAAAGTGGAATCACTAATGAATACCATCGAAGAAGATTACGATCAAGTACCTCCCATTGAAGCTCTCAGGTAGGTTACAAATTGATGAAAGTTGCTGCTCCTCATTAATTCCTTCCTCTTCGAGTCATGATTTCATAACCTCTTTCAATTTTTAAATGCATCATCATCATGATGACTTGCATGATTGACATCCTCACAATTCATCATCATCGACAATGATGACAACCCTATTCACTCTGCAGATCTCCAAGTGGATGTTTATATGTCTTTGGAGGATGTCATCGTTTCGAAGCTCATAAACGTCTCGGAAAACAACTTGTCAAGGTCAATATTAGAAATGCAACGCCTCTCCAATTACAAATGTATCTCGGATCGAGTTATTTCACTATTGAAGAAGAATACATGAAAGAGAAGCAAGAACGAGAGAAACAACAGCCATAACCTGCATTTTCATTACACACAGCAAAACAAGCAAAGAACATGGCTAACAAAATGTAATCTCAATACACTGACTATATTCGCTCTAATGTAAATAATTTCTCAAAACCCAAATAAACATGCTGATAAATGCCACATGTTGTATTATATGAAGCATTTGATGGTGGTTTTCGATTGTATGCTTAATAAGGAATGCAATCTGTTGAGGATTCGCAAAGTGGTCAGAGGCAACGTCGCACGTTTGCCTGTTCTGCAAATCTGGTCCAGAATTGTTGAATTTGCATTTGAGGCATGCTCCAAATATCTTTTCGAGGTTCAAACAAATCCATATGGTGACGAAATCTTCTCACCAATCCTAATGCATCATCATTCCGAAATGGTAGAAAGCTTTTCTCATTCGTTAAATTAGGTATCAATGTCTTTGAAGTTGTCGTCTGAATCCTCTTCTCCATAACTATGGACAAGCTTCCAAGTTAATTTTCTAATTTTGGGTGAATCACATGATTGGTGTGCGCAGAGAGACTCATCATCTCTGAGTACATCTCTTTTCAATGTGTGTATTATTATTCAAGAATACATCGATGACAACAACAACAACCAAGAGAAAATCACTTTCCCATTCTGACCTCTCAAAAAAGTGGAAACAAATTCGGCACTCAAAGAACTTGCCCAAAAACAGCTGTTTGCATTTCTCCTCTTCCTCATCATCAGCCGTAAAAGAAAAACAATCACAACACCAACCATCATCACTCTTTCGAACTTTATAGTGTAGTAGTGTAGACGAACAACAAGATCAACACCCGCTTTCTCTCTTCTCCTGCTATGAAAATACCGGGTGTTATGGTTGCTCCTGGTCATCATCAACATGACGATGAACCAAACCATGATGAGGAGCCTCCTCTTGCAGTGCCTTCTTCATCATCCGATACCGAAACAACAACAAGAAGAAGAAGAAGAGATTCCTCGTTTTTAACGAATGAAGAGGTACCCACAACAACTACTACTACTATTACTACTTCAGGGACTCCTTATTTGAAAGAGTTGGATCAAAAGAGAAGTGAAGAGAAACATCCTTCTTCATCATTTGCAGCATCATCCATCATGATGACATCCAATTCTTCCCAACAAGAACACTCTGCTCCACCACTCGACAAGCAAAACCTTGTACACTCTTCAAGAGTTGGTAGCAATATTAACCAGTCGAATCTTAACAACATCATCCACAACAACACTACAAACTCAAGCCAACAATTTTTATCCCCGTACTCCTCTTTGGCTTCATCGACTCCTCCAAGAAAGGCTCGTGTTTCAATTTCCGACGACCAACAACAACAACAAAGAGGTAGCTCTTCGGAAACAGCAACACTCTCCTCACCTGCGTCATCCTCCCCAAGCAATCCATCTTCTCAATCATCCTCATCTTCTCCATCACTACCTCATGGTGATGCCGCCATGATGCTCAATGAAAAGGCACATCAAATTTTCCTTCCCGTGTGTTTATTTCTTTGCTATGCCTATCTCGTTCTGTACTCTACCGATTATCCAATCTGCATGGCCATTCTATGTGTATTGGCCATTGTGATTAATTTTAAATTTGTTCGTTCTAAGGCTCAGCAACTAGTGTTCATGTGGATGGTGAAACAACGCTTCATAGAATTGGATGATGTTCCGACTCATGAAGACGGCCTTTTTAATACTTCAACCACACATCCTAACAACTTGATGAATACTAACAACACTAATAGCCACAACAATAACCCTGTCACTTCAAATCATGAGTTTGACGACACTAAGACCTCTCACAATGGAGACAACACGGATAATCATGAGATTAAGATTGAGCCAAAACATGTCTTGTCGGTAGAAATTGAAAATTTAGCATCCTCACCATCACTTCCACCTCAAGAACATGATACCTCATCCTTAAAAACTAATCCTAACAATTCCTCAACAACAGTTGAAGATACATTAACTGAATCTAACAAACACATACCCTCACAAGGTTCAGTGCCATTCTACTCGACCGATTACTGGAAATTTGCTCCATCATCAAGAAACTCCTCCTCCTCTTCGAACCTGTCACTTGATATGGCTTCTATGGCAAGAAGGCAACGGTATTTGGAGGTTTACACTTGCAAAGTTATGATTGTCTTGAACATTGTTGTGTTTTTCTTTCGTTTATTGTTGTGTACGAAAGACTACACGGTTGGCTGGTTAATGATTGGATTTCTCTCGAGTACCATTCACAATTATTCATACATTATTTTACAGAATGCACTTGTGGATTGTCGTGTACATTCGTATGACGCCATCATGTGGATTATTGCTGCTCAACACGTCGTTTCATTTGGAAATGCATTTATTTTGTCAGCCATTCATCATCGCCATCTTGAAGCATTTGGAACATTTTGCCTCTTGACTGTGTTGAATTTCATGTTGAATTCTGTGAGTTACAAATTGATGAATAGACTCAATACAATGAAATTAATGACCAGCAAACTGAAAGAGGCCAATAGGTCCAAGAATGCCTTGGTGAGCTCTATTTCCCATGAATTCCGTTCTCCATTGGTAAGTTGAGAAAGTGTCGTAGGGTCCCTCCCTCATCAGAACTTTTCAATTTGTTTTTTCATGTTTTGTCATTTCTTCAAAACATCAATTTTGGTGATCCTGTGTCCTAATAATGTATTCCATTATTATGAAAAATTATTTTATTACATTATATTATTATGCATTAATCAACCATTCATTGAAAAATTATTTTATTATTACATTATTATACATTAATCATTGATCATACCAAAAAAAAAAAGATGAGCATTTCAGGAAGTATTGAGCTACTTCTGGACACGCCTCTAACGTCAGAGCAAGTAAACTACATCAAGACAATCGGCAGCTGCAGCAGTATCTTGCTGACACTCATCGAAGACATTCTTCAGTATTCGAAACTTGAGAAAACAAACATGGAAATTGCGACAAATTCAATGCTTGGAAAAAATAGCCATGAGGATGAAGAGGAAAAAACTGATCCAAAAACAGTGTTTTCTCTTTCTGATTGTCTCTCGCATGTTAAAAGTATTGCAAGCTCATATGCCTCCAGCTTTGATGTCACCATTGACTTTGTGAGCAGCAAATTCCTGCCAGCCTATGTGTTGGGTGAAAGCGTGCGTTTGCAACAAGTCCTTATTAATCTTCTCACGAACTCTATTAAGGCATCTCAAAAAAATCAAGTGGTGACACTTGCCGTAGAAGTGCCGGAAGATGACAATCCCGAAGATTTAGTTGACGATGGAAGAGCCAACACACCCGAGATTGTGGTTGTGAAACCAAGAATAACCTCTCCTGAAACAACTCTCAATACTGATCCTAATTCTGAAGTTGTCATCACAAAAACCGTAGTATTTCATGTGATCGATCATGGCATTGGCATTCCAAAGGATGTTCAAAAACTATTGTTCAAGCCCTTTTCGAGTCACAACAGAACAGGAGATGGAAGCGTTATTGGAACAGGTTTGGGTCTCACTATTCTTCGAAAAATTATCATTAATATGAAAGGAGGCATCTCTTACAAAACAGAATGTGCTCCAGCACCAAATCAAGGAACGACCTTTTCAATTTCAATACCATTCAAACTTCCGGATGGAAAGAAGAAAAATTCTCTGAAACAAATTGAGGAAATTCTGAGAACTCACCCTGTTGTTTCAAACGGCTTATCTGCTGGGGAAGGGGAAGGTAACACCTTATCCTCCTCAGGAGGAGTCATTGCACCCGTTTCAAATCTTTCCAAAGATGACGAGATGGAAAATGGAAATAATATTGACACAGAGTTACAAAAGACTCATTTGCTTCACAAAGAGCTTTATATAATGAAGAAGCGGCAATCAAAACCAAGTGTTGGAAAAGGAATCATTATGAATGGACAGCACCACAGTGCTTTTAATACAACCACAATAGAACAAGCACATGCTTCATCATCAACCATACCAAATGGCATTACTGTTTTCCCAGATAATATTTACGAAACCAAAATTCTTCTTGCTGAAGATAACCCAATTAATTTATCAGTTCTGAGAAAACTGCTAGAAAAAGGAGGATTTAAACGCATTACCACAAGTTCCAATGGATTCGAGCTTGTGGAAGCCTTTAAAAACGAATATCATAATATCATTGTCACGGATTTGCACATGCCTTGCATGGTAAGTTTAATGTTGAGTATTTACTGGTATATTCTTTGTATTGGTTATTGGCAATTTTCAGAATGGTATTGAGGCCGCGAATGAAATACGATCGCTACCAAACGGTGACAAGACGAAAATCATTCTCCTCACTGCTGACGCCTTAATGGATAAATTTAACAACATGGATAGCATTGATTCGTGTTTGAACAAGCCAATTTCAAAAGATGACTTAAATGAGGCAATAATATCAGCCATCAAGCTTCAAAGACAAGAACAAGAACAGTAGACAAATGATTCTTAGGTTTATGTTTCATTATGTGTAAGAAAAAGTGGGAACAATCCTTTCACATCAAAACTGTCTCTGTTAACCAACTATTCCATTGCAGCGTGTTGAACTGCAGCCTTTCTCTTGAATAGCATGTGATAGGCTTCCTCGAGTGGTAGACCCTTTTCATTCATTAACCTCAATAATTCATCTTTTGGAACGTTCAGTTTCTTCTTCATGGCAAATGTCATTGCAAATGAAAATACACTCGTTCCTCCAATAAAGTAAAATACCAAACGATGATCGATTGGAAATCCAATACCACTCGAAACAATTGCTGCAAAACTCACTCCAATTAATAGCGGACCAACCATTCTCGCAATTGAAATCAAGGATTGAGCAACACCATTCAACACACCTTGGCTCTTGTTTGTCACTGAATTGGATGTGAAAACAAAAGAGCACGAGAACATGAGACCAACTCCAATTTGTCTTACCAACAAAATAATACTCAAAGATGTCCACAAAATCACACTCTTCCAAACTTGTGGATTTTCAGGGTCATTTCCAAACCAACAAACTTCTGGGAAAACAACGAGAGAAAATGTGTGAATGAGTAGACCAACACGGAATGCGTTAATAGCTCCAAGCCGTGACATTAGGAGCGGCACAAATATTAATTGATTAAGGAAAATGAAACCTCCAGTGATTGCTCCAACGACTATGATTAACGTCCATTCATTTCACATTGAAAAATTCAATAAACGAAAAATCGAATTGGCATATAAACACATGGACAGATATTCATTCCATTTAATAAATCCTTCAAAATTTCAAAATAATACTTACTACCAACTGTTTACATATTCAAATGATGAATAATGCATTCCAACATGTCAATCATCGTATTCTCAAACAAAATATATTACATTCTTACTTACTTTCATAGGGTGTGAAATTCAAACCATTATCTTTCACGGGTAACATGGCATACAAAGGGAAAACTTCATCAAACATGACTTGAGCAAAACCGACCAACATGTACAAGAAACAACTCACAAGGGGTGAAATTCCCTCAAATATTTCATGCTTGAATATTTCTCGCCAATTAATTTTTCTTTTTGGTCGAATGGCTGCTTCGTCATCAGTATCAACAGCAGCAGCTAAGGATTTTGATTTTTGTGATGAGGAAGCCTCTAAATCCTTTGAGGCAGTGTTTCCTGTTTGTTTCAGAACGTATTTCTTGTAGTATTTACTCTCCTTGTTAGTTTCTTCTAAAAAGAAATAACCTAGCACTACAGAAATTAAGCCCAAAATTGTCACCATAACGTTGGGAATGATGTAAGGAAATACATCACACCAATATTGAACCCATTCTGGAAATAATTTCATAAATTCTGGATATTGGATGTTTGGTCTAGAAAATACGCCACCAACTAGTATGTGAATAATTATGATAAACGTCGTTCATGTTTCAATAATATTTTGAATCAATTTCATTTTCGTTTGAAATAGAATACTTACTGAGCGGACCCAAAACAGCTGCCAAACCAAATGTGACACCAACAATACTAAATGCTTTACCTCGATTGGTACCATCTTTTACACATTATTTTCATCAAAAAAAGCAGAATAGGCAACAACGTAATTTGACGAGCCAAATAATAACTTTCGAGCAACAACTTTCTTCGCTTGAAATGAATACTTACCTGTAATTTCTGTTAAATAACTCTTTGTCACTCCCAAATTACCATTCAACAAACCAAACAAGAAACGAGAAAGAATAGCCCACCATAGCCATTTGCTGAAACCAAAAAGACAGCATGACAGCGAGCCAAGCGTCACACCAATTAATAAAATAGGTCTTCTTCCAACAATATCACTCAAATAACCCCAAAAGAAACTAGAAAACAATTGAGAGAGATAATAAGAGGAGGCAATGAGGCCAGCAAAATAACCCAATTTTTGAGGATCATCTATGAATTTCGAATTTACATTTGAATAATGTTCAACATTTTGCATTCGTGTGAAGGATGTTCATGTTTTGTAAATTATTCATGTGTACATTGTGTTGGAAAATTATTGAAGAAGTGTTGTTGACATGTATAAAATCATTGAATTTGAAATTATTTGTCCATGATATGCCGTTCAACCTACCGACGATATGGAAATCTTCGACCATGAATCCAATATACGCAAAAATTGCAGTCAAACTTAAACTATCCACCAAATAGATGAAAAACACAATGGATAATTGTTTCATGGGAAGAGGTGTTGCTTCATGAGCAGTAGCATTGTTTGTTTCTTCCTCTGGTGATGTTGCTGGAGGTGCATGGTCATTGGGCACAAGTCCTCGATCCTCTTCGGAGGGTGTATTTAACGTATTGGAGGTATAATAAGGAGGAATATGGCGATGATGATTCATATGTGCTATTGCTGCATCATCATCCTCCATGACTAAATTTCCATTGCGAGTAGACTCTTCCTCATTATTCCCTAATTCCTCTAATTCATATTGTTGTTGGTGATTATTCTTCTTATTAGGAGGTTGTTCTCGCATTCGGTTTGTTGTTGTTGAGTTGTTCGTTAAACGACGTTTCTGTTGAGAAGAGGAAGAATTTTCATGAATGTCAGAGGCTTGTTCATCATTTTGTTGTTGTTGCTGATCTATTCCATTCAATGAATCATCATGATGTTCATCATTCTCATCCTCATCATGCAAATTCAAAAACTTTTTCCGAGCCATTCCTTTATGTTCTTCTTCTTCTTCTTCTCAGTTTGTTTTGATTTGAGAAGATAAATTATGGACAAGTTATGTTCTTCGAGAGAGACTAGTCGTCTACGACTCCGGAGTTCAACAAGAACCAATGTTATTGAGAGTAGAATAAAAAGATTAATCCTTTAGCAACAACACGACCACTACTTTTGTTGTTCCGACCGATGAAATTACAACACGACCACTCGAACCACTCGTTCTTTCTGAAGGATGGGAATTGCAATTTTTTCTCTCTCAAAAAAAACATGCAAGTGAAGGATCATCATGAGAAGGGAAAAGGATAGAATTTCTTCGTTCTGTACAGATGTAAAAGTGTTGTCAGGATGTTAAGAAGGTTTTAAAGTGCGCTCTCGCATTACCAATTCTTGTTCATGTCATCTGAATTAAATTCTAAAAAAGTGTCATCCACCATCACTTCAGTCATCCGTCAGTATTCAAAAAAAATCAAAGAACACTCCAAATCCAACATAACCCAACAACAACAACAACAACAACCAAAAAACTAAATCATCGTCGTCCCACCTAATAATAGTGATGTTGCCTTCAACTCCTCGTGGTGGTCAGAATGGTGGTGGTCAGAATGGTGGCTCTCCCAATCTCTCCAACAATGCTCCACCTTCTTCACAACAACCATCATCCTCCTCCTCCTCCTCCTCGACACAACAACAAGAAGATTCTGAAGTGGTGGTAGTTCAATCAGTGAATCCCAATGAATTGGATAGCTCCAGTGAAACTTCAGAATTTGCTCTCTACCAATTATATAAAAGAAACTTTGAATCGGATACAATTGATGATTTATCACTTCTCAAAGAACCAACCGACCAAACAGTGGCTCGAATTTTGAGAAATCGATATTATAATCAACAACCAGATATCAATGGAGGAGTTTCACAATTTTATACTTATTTGGGACCAACCATTGTTGCTGTGAATCCTTATCAAAAGACAAAACATTACAAGAATCATGTGAAAACGTGAGTATATTTTGTTGAGTTTTAATGTTTATTTAGTGATGTGTTCATATATTCATGTATCAATCTCCATGACTATCGAATTTTTTGTAATAACGGATGCTGTCAAACACCTCTCTTGTCATTTCATCAAATCTGTTGTTGTGCACATCAAACCTCTCAACTTGTTCATCATCATCATCACTGCTCTCATTGATTAGATTCTATCACGCAAAGCAACCCTATGAGATTGGTCCTCACTTGTATTCATTGGCCGAAGATGCTTATCGTCAAATGAAAGAGACTGGACAAGGACAAACAGTGATTGTTTCTGGTGAAAGGTAAGTCATGATAGTATTTGGAGTGGTCGTAATAGTCAATCTTTAACCTCATAATGAATGACTTGATGTGGTCTCATGGTAAATGATCACCCTTTGCGAATCATCATTTGGTAAATGATCATCATCCTATGGTAATTGGTCACCCTTTGCGAATCATCAATTTTTTCTGATTCATCATTGATGTCACTATTGACTCATCCTAAATTCATGATGACTACTCACATCATGATGTGGTAAATGATAATCATTATTCTCACATTTCACACACATCTCACCATTCTATGAATCATCATTATTGTCACATGTCACACACACAGTGGTGCAGGTAAAACGGAAAGTTGTAAAATTCTTTTAGAATATATTAGTGCCATCTCGATCAGTGGTCTCATCACTGAAAACATCAAACGTATTCTCATTGAAGCCAATCCAGTGTTAGAAGCATTTGGTAATGCCAAAACTCTTCGTAATGATAATTCCTCTCGATTTGGTAAATATATGGAAATTTTCTTCAATTTTAAAGGACAACTCGAAGGAGCACACATCACTACATCACTCTTGGAAAAGTCTCGAGTGGTGACTCAACGAAAAGGAGAACGAAACTTTCACATCTTTTATCAAATGTGTGCAGGTGCCGACGAATCCATGAAAAAAGATTTAAAGTTAGAAGATGCCAAGAAATTTAACTATTTGACTGCCAATGGTGTCAACACATCGAGTCAAGCACTTACCATTTCTGGAGTCAATGATAAATTGGAATTTAAAAATACGAGACAGAGCATGACAGAAGCAGGTATTAGTGTTTTGGAACAAATGGAAATCTTTCGATTGTGTGCAGGTATTTTACATTTGGGTAATGTGAAATTCAAAGAAGTGAATAACAATGGCAAAGAAACTGCTGAAATTGAAAACAGAGACACTCTACGAACTGCTGCCTATTTGTTTCAAATTGATTACGACGTGTTGAGAGATGCCATTCTCTACAGAACCATTCACGTCGGACGAGAAGCCACCAAAACGTTACAAAATGCTGAGAAGTCAGCCTACAACAGAGATGCTCTTGCCAAAGGTATTTATGAAAGACTTTTCGCATGGCTCATTCGTCGTATCAACAGTGCTGTCAAGAGACCTGACGACGCCAAATATTCGATTGGTATTTTAGACATTTATGGATTTGAAATTTATGAAAAACATACCAAAGAAAAGAACTCTCTCGAACAGCTCAATATCAATTTTGTGAATGAAAAGATTCAACAACAAGTTCAGAAATGGCTTCAAGCAGAACAAGATGAATATGTAAAAGAGGGAGTTCCTTATACTCCAATTCCTCTCAAAAATGTCGATCAAACTGTGGAAGTGATTGAAGGAAAGCCACTAGGTATATACAAGCTATTGGATGAAGAATCACTCTTTCCGAATGGTACTGATGAAAGGTACATGCAAAAATTGAATACTGCATTTGGAACAGGTTATGCATGTTATGAAAAATCTAAATTTGCTGGTCTCGTTTTTGATTTGAAACACTTTGCTGGTAAAGTGACCTATGATGTGGAAGGATGGGTCACAATGAATAAGGACACACTTTTTGAAGATCTTGTTTTAGCCATGAGAAGATCTCAATCCAATCTAATGCAACAACTCTTTCCTAGAGATGAAAAGGTCGATTCTTTTGGTAAATTGCAAAAAACAACGACCATGCAATTTGCAGAAGATGTTCTCAAATTTGTGGGTAAAATGAAAGGAAAGCATCATCACTTTGTGAAATGCATCAAACCTAATCATGAAAAGAAACCTAATGAATTCTTAGATGAAGTCGTTATGGAACAAGTGAAATATTTGGGAGTTACAGAAAATGTCCACATTCGAAACAGTGGTTATTATTTCAAGATGGACTTTGATAAGTTTTTAGATCGATACAAGATGTGTTCAGATGCCACATGGCCACGTTGGAATGGTTCTCCAAAAGCTGGAGTTAAGAAAATTTTACAAGAAATGAAAATTCCAAAATCCAAATATGCTCTTGGTAAGAGTAAGGTCTTTTTGCAAACTCCAGTTCAATTGTTTGCATTGGATGAAAAGATTGCTTCTCGTAGAGTTGAAATGGCTTCTATCATTCAAAGAAATTTCAGAAAGTTCAAAGCAAGACAAAAAGTTCTTGCTGAACAACATTTACAAAAGGCCTTAGAAAAGACCTTTGGTGAAAAGTGTGACAATTTATTCCAACGTTTGGTGAATCAAATTAATTGGAAGACTGGAGAAAGACAAAGAAAACTCCTTGTCGTTGCTCCAAGTGCCATTTATTTAGTGGACCCAAAGACTTATACTGTTCTCAAACGTGTGCAGTACAAGACGATTGATAGTTTGAAATGTTCTGCACTCAATGATGAGGTTATTATCATTTCTGCTCCACAAGTTCACGATCTAATGATTGAAGCAGACAGTAAGAATGAAGTCATGAAGGCCATTCGTGACTCGTATGATTTGTTCTTTTCACATATTAATCGTGACAAATCAGCTCCTTCCAACACCTCAACACAAGATGCATCATCAAATTCAACTACACAAAAAGACAATGATCCCAATGCTCCTCCTTCTTCAACAGCAGCAAATTCAGGAACAGATCCTGCTTCAACGAATGAAGATCTCTCAAACAAGAATACTGCTCTGGCTGCAACCGATGATCACAGTATCAAAACATTACGTGTGGACATTGGTGAGGAATTTGTTTTCCATCCATTGAAGGTACTTAATAAGAGAGTCAAATTTGTGAAAAATTTCAATGCCAAATCTGGAACCATTATCGAAGTGACCACAGAAGGTTTATTGGTCAGTTCAAAACCAAGTGATGACGTGTTCGATGGTATGAAATTGAGAAGAAAGACTTCCTTCCATAAAAAATTCTACGGAGATTATATTCACTTGGCTAAATCAGAACTCATGAAAAAGATTTCTGAAGATTTTGGAGATCAAGAAGTTTCATTCAGTGGTGTTGTGACGAAATATAACAAAAAGTACAAGAAACAAGAAAGAATCTTGTTGATTACTGAAAGAGCCATTTACAATATTGATCCAAATGGTTACATTATTCACAGACACATTCCAATGAGAAGATTGAAAGCAGTGACTGTGTCACCTTATACCGATGGCTTCTTTGTGATTCACACACCTGATGAATATGACTATGTGTTTGAAAGTAACAAGAAGACTGAAATTTTGAAAGTTCTCTCAGAAAATTACACTAATGCCACTCGTGCCAAGATGAAATTCTTTGTCAAGAATTCAATCAAACACAGAATGAAGAAGGGTAACGAAAATCGATTGGAATTTAAGGAAGTGACTACCATTCGTGGTAATCATGTCACACCAACCGATTATGGAGCTGAAATTCAAGTCAAAGTTGAAGAAGTGATGAGCAATGAATTGGACACAAATGTTGTTCAAGATATTTATCAAGGACAAAAGTTGAGAAGAAAAGATTCTCTCTTGAAATGGTATCTCGGTGATTATTTACACATTGCCAACACCAAAGCATTTGAGAAAATCAAGAAGGAGTTTGGAGATTGTCAACTCTTGTACAGTGGTTTGGTTCAGAAAATTAACAAACGATATCTCGTTCAGGATCGTAAATTACTTGTCACCGATCAAGCTGTGTACAATTTGGATAATGACTTGAAGGTTCTAAGAAGAATTCCATTTAAAGATATTTCTGGAATTAGTGTGAGTACCATGAGAGATGGTTTCTTCATTTTGAAAGTTCCAGACGAATACGATTATCTCTTTTCAAGTCCATCCAAAACAGAAATCATCAAAGCAATTATGGATCAAAAGAAGAAGGTTGAAAATCGATCACTAGAATTACAAGTCGATGACAAACTTGTGTATACGGTTCACAAAGGAAAGGGTGTGAAAACTCTTGACTTCCAAGATGATTTCACAGTGAAATCGACTCTTATTATTCCAACGAGTACTGGAGCTATCATTAAGGTCAACAATGTTGAAGTCGACGAACAACAACAAAACGTTCCACAAGAAGCTGAAAAGAATCAACTCGTTTCTGAAGTGAAACAATCGATTGGAACAGATATTTATAAGGGAAGAAAGACAAGAAAGAAGGCATCCATGATGAGAGAACACATGGGAGATTATTTGCCAAATTATTATAACAAGCTTGTTCAACAATTATTACAAAAGAATGGTGACACTCAATTATTGTTCGCTTCAGAAGTGTTGAAAATTAACAAATCACTCAAAACTCAGAAACGTATCATGATTATTACAGATAAGCATATTTATAATATTGATCCACAAGAATTTAAGGTGAAACGTATTATTGATTTGGATGAAATTGAGGGTGCTTCAATGAGTCCTTTCGCTGATGATAACTTTTGTTTGCATGTTCCAAGTTCATACGATTATTTGTACGATTCAGACAAGAAGACTGAAATTTTGGATGTCTTGTCGAATGCCATCATGAAGAAGTCCCAAAAGAAACTTCCAATTAACATTGCAGATACTTTCTCATTCTCTCCAAGTGGTAATGACGTTGTGAATATTAACTTTGTTGAAGATGCAAATGCGAATGAGACCTTCATTGAACCTCACAACAACAATTTGGTTGTTCGTGTGAATCACAAAGAACCTGGAGTTGTGCTGGAAGCTGCCTATGTCTATGTGACAAGACATGCCTCAGAAAAGGACAAGGAAAATGTTAAACCCGTTGAAGTCAAGTCGAATCCAATCTTGATCAAACTCAGAAAGAGATGGAAGTACAAATTGGAAATTCGTTTCTATGTGAATGAATACCTTTCACAATGTTCATTCCATGAAAAGATTGATACCGTCGGTTCGAGATTAGAATTTGTGTCTCAAGTCTCTGATTTGGAACCTCGTGAGGAACGTTATGTTATTACATTGCCTGAACGTGATGTTGTGTATTCTTTGCTTTCAAAGACTCGAGTGAAGTGTAAATTAGTGGATCCAATGGGCCGAACACTTTTGGCAGTTCGTTTCATTTACGATGTGAGATAATTTGTTTTGGTTGTTACAGGTTTGAATCAGTGGCATTCAATATGGCCATCATTCATGAATTATTGTTGAAGAGAATTTTAAATAAATTTTGTTGTTCCTTAAAATAATTGATTAAAACGAAATGTACAGAACAACTATTTGTGACTTGTCAATTTTCGGATATGATCTTTCAAAATCTTAATCACTTGTTGAGGATTTGTAAAATCGCCTTCATGATTCATTATATATTCAATACTGAGCAAGCTATTGTTGTCGTGACAAATTTCATTATGTCGTGCAGAGTGCTGTTGTACCTGGACATTTTCCATTTCGTTTTGTAATTCTTTCAAATCTTGAGTTGCTGTTAATACGCGCGTTCGAAGCATTTTCAACACTTCATGCTGTGAAATTAATTTTTGCTTCAATCCATCGTTTTCTTCCATTAACTTGTCTAGTTCTTTTTGAATAGAATCTTTTTGAATCAAGAGAGATTCATATTCTCTCTGGAGGGAATTCTCAGATGAGAAACGATCTGCCCACAATGGATCTATCGATTTGTTATTCTTGCTATTCTTGGAAGGTGTTTGAGAGGAAACAACGCCACTATGACCACTACTCGACTGTAATTGAGTCTTTTTCTCTTCTTCCTGTTTCTTCCTTTGATAATTTTCTTCTTCCCTTTTCCGACGTTCTTGTTCCTCCTCTTCCAACAAACGCTGCTGTTCCTTCTTAATTTGTTGATAAAGACTCTCTTCTAAATCTACAAGATCGGTCTGAGCACTCATGATTCTTTCTTGCAACATTTGTATGGTATCTGTATGAGATTGTAGTGTTTCCACTAATTCTGATTTTTCATTTCCGAGTTGTTGAATATTCCGTTCGAGCTTTGCCTTTTGTTGTCGGAGTTCATCATGGACGAGCTGCAACGTTGTTGAATCAATTTCTGTTTGTGGTTGATTCAGTGACATTTTTTTGTGTGGAGAAATTAGAGCGTTTAGTGAGGAAATCCATGCTCTTTTCAGTCAAAACCATCATCGAAGGAGACAATTTATGATTTAAATAGCGTTCAATAAGTTATTTATTGACGAGTCTGTTGCAGTGACGGCAACTCGTTCTCGTGTGTTTTCACTTCTCACGGAAGGAAAAACTTTTATTGAATTATTACACAAGAATCAAGTGCTATCTGAACTGTTGGATTACTTAAAAAAGGAAATTCGAATAGATTATTATTGTCCTTTTGATTTGAGAGATGATGTGAATTTGGAGAATAACAATTCTCAAATCGTAACGAGTGGTGATTCCTTAACTCCTCGTCACGTGTTGTGTGTATACTCAAAAGAGACAAGAAAAGATCAATTTCCACATGTCCTTAAAGAGAAAAATCCATCCCTTTCTAAGGTTCACATGGAATACAAATGTCTATCTCCTCAAACAACAAGCAAAGACGTGTTGGAAGCATTGAACCACTTTGACATTGTTTTTTATTTCGTGGATACTATTTTCAAAGACTCTCGAAAGATGGCAATTCATGTAAAGACTCTCCAATTATTAAGGTCAGAAATCATGAAGAAGGAGAAGGGTCGAGTCGTGTTTGTATTCAATCATTGTGAATTGTCTCCTTCAAAATTTCATTCTCTCTTTGGAGGTTTGGATCATGTCAAAATGTTATGGTTGCCAGATCCAAGTTCATCACCAAGAACCAATGCTGCAATTTTTGAATGAATAAAACAGTGTTGTCCACCCATTGGTCAATCACAAGTCGGTTTGATTCAATTCCAGAAGAATATATAATGTTCAGAGTCCTTTTCAACTCCTTACCTTGATGAACTTTTCAACTTAAGTTTGTTAAAAATGTCTTTTCAGAGAAGATCAACACTGTTGAACCATCACACTTTCAATATAATGACGACGACAAGAAGAATGATTGTAAAATCATCACCACCACAACAGTGTGCTCACAGACACCGTTTTATCTCATGGATGACCTCATATATCACATCTTTTCCTATTTCCTACTCCCTGTCATTCAATTCCGATATTCTCTTGTGTGCAAACATTGGTATGAATTGACCAATTGTGAAAAGTTTTACAAAAATTATCACACCTATGTGGTGGATAAGGGTTTACATGAATTGATTCATCCGAAACAACATCCTACCGTTCAAGGCAATGGTGATCATAGTCTTGTGGATTCAGTCATCATGATGGTAAAAAAGTATTTATTTGATTGGACTGAATTTGTGAGTCATTTGTATCCTCGAGAATATGAGATACTTCGAAAGATGCGTCATTCTATTTACACCATTCAACCTTTGAAGGAATGCAGTGATGATGAATTTCAACATTTATTTTCTCAACTACCTTCCAGAAAAGGTAATCGTTTGAAGGATTTTGTGGCCACTCTGAGAGGTGCAACACTCATCACCATGGACAATGGTTCTGGAAAAAGAGTTTCGTTTTTTGCTGACTCTAAGAGCTCTCATGAGGTGAATTATTATGCATTCGTGAATGACAAGTATGAAATGCTTGATCAGGACTCAGAAGAAGCCACACATTTCAAAACTTGTCTTTTGAGTTATACTTTCTACGATTATGGTTGGGGAGATTCCGAAGAATTTCGAACAGCTGAAGGTCATGAATGGTTTTGTGAACAATTTCCATTCTATATTGAAGAATTGGGAAATTCTCTCTTCTTGACCTTGATGGAATTTTTATGTCATAATTATGATGTGAAGAGAAATCTGAATTATGTTTGTGAAAGACAATATGAAATATCGAAATATGCAATTGGATATAAGGATCATCCCATGCTTGAGAAGGCACGTAAAATTCACTACTTTCTTCAAAACGAATCACACTTTTTTACCATGGTGATGCATCGACGTCGTTCGAATCCTCATTTGTGGTATCGATTGTTGTATTCTGGATACCAAATGAATGCTGAAGCATTGGGATCGGTCACCTTTCAAAACAGTACGATGGATGTTGCTCACTTACAATTTTTCTATGACTATTGCGAAATGCATGAATGGAAAGAATGTTTGGCCATTCCTCTCACTCAGAAATATTTCTACTCCATCTTAAGTAA
The DNA here is from genome assembly GCF_008403515.1 of Naegleria fowleri. Taxonomy (NCBI): domain Eukaryota; phylum Heterolobosea; class Eutetramitea; order Acrasida; family Naegleriidae; genus Naegleria; species Naegleria fowleri. The sequence goes on from NW_025407936.1 coordinate 38,928, forward strand.
GGGAAAAGAAATGCTTCAAGTGGTTCATCGAAATGGAGGACTTGATCAATATCCACAAGAAATTTGTACTCCATGTGTGTGTAGTGAAAGAACATTGTATATTCCCGATTATGAATTATTGGATTATTATGTGAAAGAAATTCGACAGGATATGAATTGTCCTTTTGATGATCGAGTGGTGATTGGGAATCCTCATGCCACTCTCGGTAGTACGAATTCCACTGCCACCACCCTCACGAATGACTTGATCAAGTGTGAAAGGACACCACAACGACTGTTGATTCTATATCCAGAAAAGCATAGCAAACAACATTTGGAACATTTCTTGCATTTGATGGAACAAGATATGAGTTGCTGTCAGCACCTGAACACTTACTCTACTACTGAGCAACGTATCTATACGATTGAAGAACAAATTCTAACCAAACGTTTCTTTAAAGGCAAGAAAGACAAGATGAAATTGAGAAATCGAATCATTCAACATTTTGATGTCATTTTCTATTTTGTTGGCACTGAGGAAAAAATTGGATCGAAAAATCCTTTCGTTCTTGAATGGTTTCATTTCTAGAAGTGGAATGGATAAGAGAAGATTAATCTTTGGATTTGGTTTGTGCTTTTTTGACGATTTTGAGTTTAATGATGAATTTGGAAGTTTGGATACTGTGAAAATGTTTGTCTTGACAAAGGACTTGTTGTCATGTCTGGAACGATTCAAACGAATGGTCCTGGGTGAGAATTATAACAAGTAGCACGTTCAGTATTGAATGGTATGAGAGAGATGAGGATCAAGACACAATGAACCTTACTAACGCATTCATAACGTGTACGATGTTGTCAAACCCTTGTCAGTGCGTTGATGTTGCATTGTTATTGGTTGGCTATTGAATATATATATATATATATTGTGACCAGTACTGTCAACAAATATTTGAGTAACATCTAACACAGACCAAGCCAACCAGGTATCGATACATACACGCCAATAATTCTGATCCATTACTCAAAAAATCAAACACCACCAGCTCAGCTTTCAGATGTCAAGTTCTCATTTTGAAAAATGAGACTCAAAAAAAATGCAAGACTATCACCAACCTCATCACTATTCTTCTTCTTTGCCATTACCACACTCTCCGATCATTAGCACCACCACCACAACAACAAACACGAGTGGTACTAATTCTCCTGTTACTCCTCCATCATCTTCTCGTCGAAGAAAAACCACCAAATCTTCTGCTGAATTTCAATTCGTTCTCGCCAAATATGGATTAAGTACCAATGGTGAGCTTCAAGCTTCGTATTTACACCAACAACAACCATTGTCAAATATGTCTTCTTTTAATACACATAATTCCTTGCCTTCTTCATTGAATCATCAATCCAATCATCATCATCATGGAATGTCATCCATTCCACAAATTGTGAAAAGTGGTTATCTCATGAAACAAGGAATTAAATGGCGATCATGGAAAAAACGATATTTCATCTTGGTCGATGATATTTTGATTTATAAATGTGAAGTGGATTCACCAGTGATTGGATTGTTACAATTACAGAACGGAAGTGTGAATGTGGATGAGAAGAATAAGAGAATGTTTCATGTCAAGTGTGAAAAGGTAAGTTTAAAGATGGTTCTGAAGCTCAGAGCTATATATTATTGGATCCAACATACATTATATACACACACACACATATTGGATGAACATGTTGTTGTTCAATAATGATGGTCATGTTGAAACGATCGTGATTGATCCATACATAACAACTGACAATTGGAACGGATCATCTCACATTCCTCACATTTCTTCCTCACACAACCGACGACGACGACTCGAACATTCTCATGGAATCCTTGAATGCATCATCATCATGGCGCATTCACCTACTACCTCTACGACTCCTACCATGCATGATCAATGTGAACACGCATCACTTACGTGCACACTTCTCTTGTTCCGAACACACACACGCACACATATATCATCATCATTACTATCATCATTACTATCATCACTCTCATAACCTATGGCCATGTTCAACCACACACACACACACACACACGAATCCATTGCTGGGAATCCTCTTTTCACACAGTCCTTCAGCAAGGATAAAATTTACAATGAACGTTCTTACACCTTTCAAATTTGTTCCGAAGACCATGAAGAGGAACGTGAAGATTGGGTTCAAAAAGTGAAACGAGCTGCCACACAACATGTTCGATCACGAATGAGAACAAGAACGAGAGCCAATGGAGGAGCAGCAGGATCGAATAATTCTTTAATGGTGGGTGATCGATCTTCGCGAAGAAATGCCTCTTCGAATGATTCTTCGCAGAATGGAGGTGGTACGAAGGGAGTCGAATCGAGAAAAATCGTCGCAATTGGTAGGTGTGGAGTTTGACATCATGATTGTGAAATTTGATATACTTATATACGGTTGTGTGTGATGAAAAATGTTGAAATCCATATGAATGTTTGACAACCTATTATGATCGATAATTTTAATGTATTATTTCATATGGTTGCTTTCAAAAGTGGTGACACATGCCACTTCCAATATTGGCATGGAGGTTGTGAAATCTTTACTGCTCCGAAAAATTCGTGTCATTGCAGTGTGTCACCCCTCAAATTTCATTCCGCCTTCTTCCAATAACAATGAAAATGAAAGAAAAGGAAGTTTTAACACAGTTTCGAAAGAAGAATTATTGAAAAATTATGGAGCCATCGTTATTCGATTGGAGAATGGATTTCGAAGATTTGAGGAGGCCTCTCTCGTTGAACAAATCAAAGAAAAACAATATCACATTTCATGCGTGGTTCACATTCCACTCGATCATGAATATATTGTCGAAGACATGAATCACGTCATTAATTTTGCATTGCAATTGTCAGTGGATTCGTTTTTCCTTTGCTCGAGATATTTTCCACAACCTCTTCCTTCTGTTTATGAAAAAGATTCTAAAAAAAATCCAATTTCAGAAAACACGAATCAAAATGGCAGTGAAGAAAAAGCAGAATTACCAGAACTATTTAATTGTCATTTACAGTGTGAACAGATGGTCAAGACTTATTTTGGACATTCATGTAGAATTCTTCGTTGTAATGGAACCATGCAAGATTTTCTACTGTTTTATGACGAAAAAACTAGAAATTTCTATTTTCCATTTGGAGACTTGAAAGATGTGGACGATAAATCAAAGAAGAGGGTTTCATGGGTTGACGCTCGTGACGTAGGTCTATGTGTTTGTACCATGATTATGAATATCATGTTTCAAGTGAGCTCGACCATGTCTTCACAACCACCAAAACCTCTCAACTCAGGTTTTTTTTTTATTAGCCAATCACATTCATCCTCTGAACAATATAATGAAAAGAAACATCGCACAACTTTCACCTTATCAGGTCCAGAAAGTTTAACCATTAAGGATGTGATTACAAAATTCTCTAAAAAGACCAATGTTCCTGTCGAATATAAAATTATTGACAGAGAGCAATCCATTCATCGATTGATGCTATCCAAAGGATTGAGAAAATGGGAGTGTGACGCCTATCATGACGTTTACACACGTATCTACGATGAGGGTTTAGCAATGGCTATTTATCCAGATGTACAGGACATTAAAAAGTCAGACCCAACACCTTTCGATAGCTTCATTGAGAGAGAATTAGAGACATTCCAAGACCACAATCCATGTGTGTGTATGATTGGATCCATTCACTTTATTCAATCCAAGTTATTGCACTCACTCCATGAAATGAATTATCTCTCTAAAAATATTATTTTTTCTAAAAAGGAAATTCCTGATTATCCATTCAAGACAGCTCAATATATTGTATTCGAGTATGAGAAAGAAAAGAAGAATGTGGAAAGTAAAGTGAAAATTGAAATGATGGAAGAAGCTCGAAAACGTCGAACAGAAGAAATTCTAGTTCAAACTGGAATGATTACAGTTCCATTCAAAACGTCGAGATCTGCTTCTTTCCATGATATTGAATCAGAGGACACGACAGAGAATCGTATCAAAACCATTTTACAAGAAAAGTTTATTGACATTGTGTCTGATGCTGTCATTCAATGTGAAAAATTAATTTTCTTTATTAAGGCAAAGTACATTCTCAACAAGTGGTTCGATGTCGAATCATTTAAGAAGGTGATTGACAACAGTCAGAGATCTACCAAATTGAAACACATTATTCTATTGTATGATTCTGCCACCAAAAAGATTTGTCCAGACTTTTTAACCAAAATTTCTATTTACCTTTCCATGAAATGTAAAACATCCTACACAATGGTAGAATTTGGATGGCTCTATCAAACATTTGCAATTTTATCTGGTTCAGAGATACAGACCTATGCTTCACTTTCTGTTCCTGTTTCATCAACTATTGACGTTCTAAATGATCGATTGGAATGGTGTGACGGCGACGATGTGATTGAATTTATTTTATATTTATTACAGAATATCAAATTAGATTCGGAACAAATGGTGAAAAATTTTGTGTGTCATGGAACGAAAGCTAGTTTCCGTGAAATTGCACGACTCATGCATGAAGTTTTAAAGAAACCAGTGTCGTGCTCGGCCATTGACATTTCTAAATCCTTCCCATGCCTCTAGTAAGTTATTTTTATATATTGAAGAATTTGCAAAGAATGATCATGTTTGTGTCATGAACTCACAATCATGGATGCTTCACCACTCACTTTTTTTTGATTTTCCATCTCCAACCACCTTTCACACAAATTCTGATATATTTATAATTTATACATTTCACTTTTTTTTTACAATTCTCACAAATTCTGATATTCATTTCCAATACATTTCACACACACCTATATATATACAGCATTGACAATAAGGATCTTTTTGAACATCGTTCTATGAAAAAAGAAATGGTTTATTATTTAACTATGGTTAAAGAAGATTCTACCTCTGTTGAAAATTATTCTTCTGATTGTTTAGAATTTGAAGCAGTCATGGGAAAACCATTGAAAACATTTAAAGAATTTGTAGAAGAATCTCTCATCATGTTTGCAGATATTATTGAATTGCATCAATGTGAATTTGATTTTTTCCAAGAAATGTCTTCCTGTAACAGTATTGACGAACAAGAACATGTGATTTTCAAACATTTAATGAATCGAATCAAAAATTCAACAAGTTTATTCCATCGAGTGGTTCAACAAAAATCTCGACAATTTCTCAACACTTATTCACAAGATTATTATCATTCACTCACAACAGAAGAGAAATTAATTGTCATTTCCAGAGCCAAGTCTCTCATTGCTTCATTCTTTGATGAAATGTATCGAGTATTGGCACGACAAGTCATGAAAATTATCATTCCAGAAGCAGCAAATTATGGAGTGACGATCAAAGTAGATCCCAATCAAATGGAACCTCTCTTTTCACAATGTATTGATTATGTATTTTTCGATCAAGTTTTCCCTCTCGTATTGGAACTCTATAAGAGAGAATATAGTGTGAAATCTGAAGTGGTGAATCAAAAATATTTGGAACTTGCTAAATGTACTCCAAAACATTTGGAAATTGCCGATGACTATTGTTTGGACCAAAATGGAAAGAGTGCAGAAGAAAATTATGCACTTGCCATTGAATCACTTCGTAGAATTTCACAATGCAATAGTTTAGTGGAAGGTAAAATGAAACTCTTAATGGAAACTTCAAAAGCAATTGTGGAATGTGTGAAATTGTATCACGGAAAAGAAAAGGAAGTTTCTGCCGATGCCTTAATGCCCATTTTTATTTTTGTTCTTATTAAGGCAGCAATTCCTGATTTGTATTGTCAATTCAAAATTCTAGAAGATTTTGTTCATGAATCCATCATGATGGGTCCCATGGGATATTCACTTGTGACACTTCAAATTGCCATTGATTACATGCAAACTCTTCAATGGGAACAACTCGATCAAACCTTCCAAATTCAAATGGATCTCAAACGTCAACAAGAAGAATTCCAGAGACAACGTGATTCAGAAATTCAACTTCGAAAAACTCGAGGTTTCAGTGTCATGTTAAATGCACCTCCTACTCAACAACAAGCAGCTAACAAATTTTCTGAAGAGAGTCATCATGACAGCACCGATGAAGAGGATGACAATGTGAATCGATTATTGGAAGAGTCTTCAAGAAAGACAAGTCTAATGTCTGTGAATCGATCCATGAGTATCATGCTTCTATCAGGACGAGGAGGATTGACAACAAAAGGAGGAGACGACGATGAAGAAGAAAATGATGACACATCTTCCATTTCTGAAAATAATTCTCCTAATGAACAACAACGATTGACTCAATGGATGAACAATACAAGTCCATACTCCTCGTCGAGTACAATGAGTCATCCATCAGAAAGTGACGTTTCTTCTTCTTCTTCCTTAATGACACCTCGTTCTGCTCGTACGAATTCTTCACCAAGAAATTCCATCATGTCATCCACATTGACTCTTCCTCCACAAACACCAGACAAGCTCTATGAAGAAGATGTCTTTTCAGTGTCAAGTGCCTCTGGTTCATCATCGAGTCATCAATCCACCTCCTCAACGTCTGGAAGAACCTCCTTTAGTGAATCAACCATGTCACAAGCTGCTAAATTCCTCAAGGCAACTCACCTGTCTGCCAATGAAGCAGTGGAATTGAGTGTTATTTTATTGAGAAGTATTATTGAAATTTATAATGCTTCAGAATGGATTTCACAAACTCGATTCAATGAAAAAGAACGAATGGGATGGGGTAAATTGTTACGATTAGGAAATGAGTTTATTGTTTTGACAGGAAATGAAGATACGGTGGATGCATTTACACAATTAACTTACAAATTGGAATTGGTTGATGTTATGGAGTTGAAATCAAAGAAACATCTCCTAACTGTATTTTTATTGAATATTTATCATGTCATGTTGCTGCATGGTTTCATTAAGAATGGAACTTATCCACTCATGTCTATGAAATCCAGGACTCGATTCCTTCGAGAGCCCATGTATGTGATTGGAAGTATTCCTCTCTCATTAGATGATATTTTTTGTTTGTTGACTTCTGCAAAAAATGTTTCGAATAGCAGAAAACATGAATTGTTGAAAGATGTTTATCAGAGAGATCCTTTGAATTGTTTGGCATTGAGTAATTGTTGTTTCTCGTCACCACATTTAAGAATTTATTATCCTGCAAGTCCAGAATTAGTGAAGGCTCAATTAATTCAACAAGCAACTTGCTTCCTTGCTCAGACTGTGAAATTCTTCTCTAACACAAAACTGTTGGTCCTTCCATCCACCTTAAGTCAACATCTTTCATTATTTGGTGACAACAAAGAAACTGTTATTAATTGGATCATTAATCACTTGCCCAAAGATTTAGAAATTAGAAAAGATATTAGTATTGCCATGACCTACACCAATATTCACATCAAATTTAGTCCCGTTGATTATAGTTTCCAATTTAAGGTTGCGGAATAGGGGTATGTGACAAAGAGTGACAAAATATGTTGTTCCCTATCAACGATTCGTTCATGTGTTTCTGGAGAGTGCCGTTACAGAACTTCTAATAAATGGTTCTCCTCATTTATCATTTTACATATAATAAAATGTTTGTTGAGACCCATTCCAACAATTGCTCCGTGTTGGTTATTGTCGCGGATGGAGGAGTAGTGTCAATTTTTGAATGAAATCGTTGAATCACTTGATTCCACTCAGCAATGGTCAATAAATCTTTCATGTGATGAACTTCATCGAGAGTTTTCTTTTTCCAATCGGTGCAATACTTGCGTCTGAGAGAAGGAGAAATTTTGGATCGAATGATCTTTAAAATTGAATACATGGTGTTGATTCTCCCTTCATTGGACATTTCACAATTATCGAATTGGGCTTGCACATACTTTTTCACGTATTCAATATTTCCAACCTCTACTAACGAGCAAATGACTGTGTAATAGTGAAATTTTCGAACTGGACTTTTTGCACTGTAGGCTCCACAAACAAATTTCAAATAATCGTCAATTTGTCTCAATCTTGGTCTCACACAATAGCATTGAAGAAGTAATTTCAAATCTACGGTACATGCATCTGAAGCAATCATTTTGGATTGTTTGTTACGTAGATAATTGGGAATTGTAGATAAAGAATTCACTTCCAAATATGTTTTTTCAGTCATATTTTTGTTTCCTTCCCTTAGAAAGTGTAAATGCTTGTTGCTCGAATAGATTTTGTCTTTTGGTGTCGAGGAGGGAGCAGATGGTGGTGGTGGATACACAGAAGTTGTATTACTGGAATCGTATAAATAATTGTAGCTTGTAAGAATGTACTTGTCGAATGCTCTCTCCATTTGAATGACCAAATATTCAAAAATTAATAATTGTCGATGGAGTCTCTCATCGTGTTGGTTGTCCAATGATGATTCCTCACTTTCATCAATGATGTCGTCACAATACAGAGGGTTTTCTTTTTTATGCTTTCTCCAAGTTAGAATGGTGTAGAAATTCTGCTGTTCAAAATCCCGGATATACTCTAATAATTGAATATTTGTTTCTTGCTTTGAAAATCCGTTGTTGCTAGTTTTGTTTATAACAAGTAAATGTTTCCAAATGTATTCATAATAAATTTTCCATAACATGTTTAAAAATGGAATGTCAAACACGATAGGCTCTGTAATGGACTTGTCACTGATTTTGATTGCATCAATGTATTGTTTCTGCTCGCATAGATAAGTTAATATTATGGTCAAAGTAGACACATTTGTGTCCACTCCATTCGTATAAAACTGTTCAAAAATTTCAAAAGCTTCCTTTTCCATCCCATGTTTAAGATATAAATTCAGAAATAAATTAAGGATTCGAGGGCTAGGTTTCATATTCAAATTTTCGAAAATTAGAGTTCTTAAGGTTTCAATGTCTTCAGGAGTGAAATGTTTTGTGATAATAGAGTTGGATCTAAACATGTTCTTGATGTTGATTGGAGTAATAATATGCACATACTTGTGTCTGTTTTTTACAGTGTCAAGAATGATTTCCATCAGAGCAACATAGTGTTGTTCGACTTGAGATTGTGCAAGATACTGAACAAGAATGTTGAAGCAATGTTGTGATGGGCGTTTGAGTATCTTATATAGATTCAACAACTGATCGTATTTGCCGGATTCTCCAAAAATTGTCATTACTTTTTCAACTAATCCATAAATACGAGGAACGTTGTGATAGGTAAATTCCACAGAGGATTGTTGATCTGAATGATCGTTTGACAATAACTTGAGAAATGGTAAAATGAGTCTATCGCTTTCTTTCTGGACGAGTTTGAAAGCAACATCAAATTTCCTGCCTTCCATAAGCAACTCTAGAATAATGTCAAGAGTATAGATATCCATAATAAAATAGGCATTATTGTTTAGTTCCAATATAAATGAAATGCATTGCTTAATGTACGAGTTCTGAGAAAATTCGTCTTTTTGAAAAATATCCAACAGCATCATGAGTGAGGGAGAAATATCTGTCATGACATCTTTTTTTACAGCCTCGAACAAATGATCTGAATATAGGCTCTTCATTGAATCGATAGATGAGCGTATCAGGATTGAAATTGATCGTTGAATAATGGGATCACATAAAGACCTAAAATTTCCGATATGTGTACAATTTACATGATTCGTAAAATCTCGTAGAAAGCTCAAAACTTTTTGAATTTTTAGATATTCGTGTGTTTGGTCAAATCGGTCCAAGAGTGTATCACAAACTTGACCAACAGCAAGGGATTTATATTTTTCCAGCTCCATGGTTAGTATTTGTGCTTGTTGAGCTGTTAAACGTTGAGTGTCCAAGACAGCTCCTTGTATGATGGACTTGTGTTGCTCGAGTTTAAAAAGAGCTTTGTGAAATAATCCCTTATCCAAGTATTTAAAAATTGGAGAAAAAATATTTGCCAGGCTTTTCAAGCGAGGAAGAAGTCGAAGCTGTCGTTGAGTTTGTTGTGGAAAATTTAATTGAAACCATTGATCATGAAATGTTGTTGTAGATTCCATGATCTCCGTATCATCATCGTCGTCCAATTTTACTCTCTTCACTTTTTTCTTTTTCATTAAATGAGAAAGGTCCAATGAAAACGATGAAACTTCCTCTTGGGTACTGTTTGAGAATTGTCCCAACAACAAGAAATTTTCAGTTCCATCAATTTTAGTACCATCAGTACTACTACTTGCATTTAAAATTACATTATGAGTATTATCGGAATGAATGATATATGATGAAGAAAAGGCTCTATATGAATGATTATCATTATTTAACAATGGTGCATCTCTATGGTTGTTCCTCAGGCGATGGTGGTCCAATATCAGAATGGTCGACGGATGGAAAGAATTCCAACGAGAGAATGTTTGCTGATGAGGACGACTCCAACCCATTCTTCTCCGAGAGATGCAACGTTGAGAGAATGACCAAGGACCAATTTGCTTCATTTTTTTTACCAAAAGTGCTGCCCGCATATGGCCGAGTGGTTTTTCTGAAACTGTGGCAGCCAACTGGTCCAGCGTTCGAATCCCAGGGGTTGCTGCTGTTATCGTGAGCAGTTTAAACACCTTTACTTCCGGGGTGCCTGCTAGGAAGTCACTACGTATCTTACGTTCGGCTTGTAAATAATGTACATAAAACCATCGAACAACGTTTATCATCGAATAAACCCATCCCTGAATTTTTTTTACCAAAAGTTTAAAGTCCTTTTTTGAGAATTCTCGTTGTACCACTGAAAGAAATTCACAACAACAACAACAACAATAGGCCAACCAATTGTGTTGGTGTCTTCTTAAATTATTACAAACCGAAGGAGGGCGGAAGGGAGAAAATTTGAGGGAAACTACTTTTCCAATACCGAGTCGAAAAGAAGAGAAAAAATTTGCAGATCACTTTTACCGAACGACACACACCGTAATGCATTCACAATCTGTTGATGATGAAGTGAAGGTAAGAAGAGGATTGGTGGTGATCATGATGGATTATTGTTTTGGATGACATTGTATTTCGTGTATGAATATTAAATTTTCGTCATGGTCCTGTTCACACATAGATTTTTATTGATTCTTTCGCACGAACTCTGCAACACAATGTCACAACAGTTAGATCCAAAGACGGTCATGTTGGATCAGCAACAAGAACAACAACAACCCAATGCCTACTCTCAACCCTATATGCAACCTGGACAACTCATCTTTTTGGATACAAATCAACAAATGCAAGGAGGAATGTACTATCAACCACAACCTCAACCACAATATGTTGTTAAACAGACCAACACAACCACAGCTCAACCTGTGGTTGTTGCCACCACCACTACCAATGTTGTTACCTCATCAGATGGACAAAAAGCTGAAGATGCGTTTACGATCGCGTTGATATTGAGCTTTCCCTTGTGGCTCTTTGGTATTGGATTTTGTTTTTCATGTTTCGTTTGGATTCCTGTGTTGAAGTACAGACTTTCTTGTATAAATAATTGAGTAACATGTAGATATGGCACCTATGTCCATTACGGACTGATAATCATTGTTGTGTTGAATGTGATTATTGTGGTTTTGGTTGCTCTGCCCATCATCATTGTCATCGCTGTCGCAGCATTTTCTGCACTCACCAAATGGCATTTCATCTTGAACATACTGAAACAATTAAATACCATTCTTTTTCGTTCATTACAATTTGGTGTCAGGTTCGATAATAAATTCAATTTAAGGATGAAATGTTTTCACTAAAGGTATTAGAAAAAAAAAATTTCAAATCGATTTAAGGCGGGACCTTACGAGTGAAAAACTCCTCCTTTTGAAACAACGGAATTAAGAACACATTGAAATCATGTCCTCTTCAACAACCACCGCTGAAAGTATCCATCAATCATCATCAGAGCATGCCCCTCCTGAGAACATTGAAATGTTTCCTGTGAGTAATGGTCTTCCAACCGATCAAATAGAGTTCTCTCTGGTTCAAATTCCTTTACCGACGACCCCGACTCTAAATCCTTCAAAGGCCAGTCTTTTCGAAACGGCCACCACAGATGAGTCTCGTTCCATCCATTATTCATCCTTAATTGTGCCCAAATTGAGTACCTCCTCTTCCATGACTCCTCCCCACCTTCAATCTTCATGTGTGGACATTCCGAATTCACGATCTGGTTACACCACTCCTCCCTCTTCCTTGTTATTCTCTTCATCATTGATTGCAACCACATCAGCATCAGCAACTCCCACCGCGGATGGGGAAACTCCTTCCTACTCATCCCTTGGTCATATTCCTTTCACATCAACCTCCATAACACTAAAGCCACAGGAAAAAGCCTCAGCTTCTCTCCCATCTCAACCGGCCAATGAAAATCCCCAAAAACCCTCTCGAGCTAGTCCCATTCCTAAAATGCTTCTTCCTCCTGATTCGCATTCGTCGACTAGTATGAATACTGCACTAGCAAGCATTGCACTCGATCTGCCCAGCAGCCATGACCTCCTTCCTCACCAGAATTTCCAACAAGAAATTCCTTCCCAGGCAGACAATGACCATGCTCTTCCAAACACCTCTCCTTTCCATAAAACATCCTCTTCCTATAATCGTTCACAACAGACCCAACAACAAGTCCAGCAGAAGAATGATGAGGAAGAAGTCACTGCCAAACAAAGCTTTCTAATCTCTATCATTGGATGTCTGGTGTTAAACATGTTGGGACTCGGATTGCTTTGCTCATGTGTTGCATTCTATCCACTGTTGAAATACAAAGCTTCTCCTAACAAGAAGGCAAGAAGGTATGGCAATATGGGGTTAGCCTGTTTCATAACAATTTTTGTTATTAATGCTGTGATTGTGACAGGATTGGTTGTTGCTGTAGTATTATTAGTGATCGAAATTTTTCTCCTCCCATGACACGACAAATAATCACATTGAACCGTGTCAAACTAAGAAGAAGATGGTAGTTTGAAATCAGTTGAAACGCTCTTCGGGACAGCTCTTCCAATTATTTTCGAAAGAGAAAAAAATAGAAGCTCACTGATTCTGTTATCCACAACGCACACGCTGACAAACAACAACAACAATGAATCAACAACCTTTTGGTAATGACATGAAGGTAAGTAGCTCGGTCATGGCCTTTATGATAACCGGACGACTCATAACTGTGGGTGTCGTTTTGGGTGGGAATGAATATCGTGCATGGATATAATTTCATCATGTTTGTGATATGTCGGATCGAATCCATTCATCACCACAACAAACATTAAATAGGATCCTAATATGGTCATGTTGGATCAGCAACAACAACCCAATGCCTACTATCAAGCACCACAACAACAACAGTCAGGCCAACCCTATATGCAACCTGGACAACCCTACTACCCTCAACAGCCCATGTATGTGCAACAACCACAGCCTGGACAACCCATCTATGTTGATCCAAATCAACAAATGCAAGGAGGAATGTACTATCAACCACAACCTCAACCACAATATGTTGTTCAACAAACCACCACAACCACAGCTCAACCTGTGGTTATAGCTACCAATGTTGCCTCATTAGAAGGAAAACAAGCTGAAGATGCATTCACCATGGCTTTGATATTGAGCTTCCTCATGTGGTTCTTTGGTATTGGATTTTGTTTTTCATGCTTCTTTTGGGTTCCTGTGTTGAAATACAGACATTCGAGTGACGAGAGAGCTCGAAGGTATGTTTTAACATGATCATAACATGGTTTAAATATGGTTAACAATTTATCATGAAATCATTACGTTTGTTGCTGTATCACTCTTTCTAATGTGTGAATACTTGTTCACAATTTGTTGACACATGTAGATACGGTACCTATGGGCAATATGGACTTATTATCACCGTTGTGTTGAATTTGATTGCTGTGGTTTTGGTTGCTCTGCCTATCATCATTGCTGTCGCTGTCTCAACCTCGTATGCCCGTGCAAAATAAATTATTGTGTGAAGTAATTAGCTCGGATTTTGAGATTGGATCGGATTGGCTTTTGCAATCTGTTGTAATAACATTGTTTACAATAAATCTCAATCCTTAACTAATGGAATTGTGCTTGGATACACTGGTGCATTAATGACAATGGAATTTCATTCATCGTCTCGATTGAATGCAACAATGAACCAACCAAGAATAAATTGCCTTTTCCAAATCTAATGCTTGTGTGAAAGAACAATATTCTCAAGTTTGACATCTCAATTTCGTAAAGAATTTATGAACAACAACAACGTGTGGAATGAGAAGAAGATAAGGGTTCTAGTTGGCCTCCCTTCTGAAAAAGGTGCGCCTCATTTAAAAGAAGAATTGACCTCCACCCATACCACCACCTCTTCTTCCAAAACCACCTCCACTCATTCCACCAAAACCACCTCCCATGTGCATGCCACCCATGCCACCAAAGAACATTCTGAAAATATCGTTCATGTCACCACCATGGAATCCACCTTCGAAATCAGCATCCATTGCACCAGAATCATATTGTTGTCGTTTTTGAGGATCTGACAAAATGCTGTGTGCCTCTGTAATGTCTTTAAATTTGTTTTCGGCATTCTTCTTCTCCTCTTCATCAATATATCGATCTGGATGCCATTGCATTGCAAGCTTCTTGTATGCCTTTCTAATTTCGTCCGTGGAAGCAGATTTTTCAATTCCTAGAATTTTGTAATAATCCTTCTTCTTGCTTTGTTTGTATAATTTTCGTACCTCTTTCAATTTTTGTTCAATTTCTTCATTATCCTTATCTAATTCGTGAGCCTTGTTGTAGTCACGCATGGCATCTTCATATTGTTCAAGCTCAATGTAGCTCGAACCTCTACGCATGTAGGCCTTCAAGTAACTATCGTTCAATTCAATGGCCTTGGTGGCATCCTTGATAGCCACATCGTGTTTACCCAATTTAGTTGCAGCTGCAGCTCGATTACAATACAATACAGCATTCAAATTTGCATTCTTTGGATCAATTTCGATTGCTTTGGTATACTCGTTATAAGCCTCTTGGTATTTTCCATTTCGCAAAAGTGTGTTACCTTCTTCCTTTAAGGCTTCAATTTTCTTAATTTGCTTTCTGAATTGAATACATTTTTGATTGTCAGGGTCCAAATTGAGTGCTTGTGTGATGTGATTGAGCCCGCTATCTGTGTTTCCTGCATAATAGAGTGCTTGACCTCTCAAAAATAAAGCGTCAGAATTATTACTGTCAACATCTCGAAGAATGGTGGAAGCTTCTTTAGCAGCTGTATCAAACTCTCTTAAACCAATGAGAGATTCAATTTTGACTAATTTCAAAATGGTCGAGTGTGGAGCAAGTTGTAATGCCAAATCAATCTCAGCACTAGCTTCCTTGTAGAGTCCTTGAGAAAGGAAATTTTTAGCATTCTCCAAGTGTTTTTCAATTTTCACAGCTGTATCTCGTTCCTTTTTTAAAAGATCACTGTTTGGCTCAATTTTAAGGCCCAACTCAAATTGTTCTTTTGCTTCTTTTGTTTTACCCATTTGTAAATAGCCTTGACCTGCTCTGAGGTAGGCCTTTGCAAATTTACTATCCAATTGTTGAGCCTTTAGTGCGTCCTCAATGACTTTCTTGTATTGTTGTAGTTGTAAATAGCATGCTGCTCTGTTGGTGTAGATGGGTGCCTGACTGGGATCGAGTTCAATGGCCTTTGAATAACACTCAGCAGCCTTCTTGTAAGATCCTTTCTTGTATCGCTTGTTGCCTTCTTCTTTGAAATCCTCTGCTGTGCTAAGATGAGTTGGAATGGGTTCATTATCTTCAACCTGAGAGCTTGTTCCATTGCTAGAGGAAGAACTTGCTCCCTTGTATTTCATAATCAATTGATTGAGTTTGTTCATGTCTCCACCGACCACTTGGTCCAGCTTCTTCTTATTCTTAAAAAGCACAAACGTTGGCATGGCAGAAATTTCACATTGAGCAGCAGTTTGTTGGCAAATATCGACATCTACTTTAAGAAAGACGGCATCTTGTTGGTATTGATTGGCGAGCTGTTCATAGATCGGAGCAACTTTTTTGCAAGGACCACACCACGTGGCAAAGAAGTCCACCACTACCAGTTTGTTTGTGCTGGCAAGTTCGGATGTAAATTGTGAATCGGATTTAATTTCCTTGACCATAGTTTGTTGTTATGGTTCTTGTTGTTGTAAGAATCTTTTTGTATGATATATCAAAAATTATCTATTGCTACTATATATTATCAATAAATTGTTTTCACGTTCTTTTGTAACGTTATCAACAAAATAATGAATAACAATGATAAAATAAATAATAATAACAGTATATTATTTTGGAAGCGGAAGGATTAAAACGTCCGGTTGTTGATAAAAAGCTTTTTGAATTAAACCTGTCCTCTAAAATGATGGTGTTGTTGTGGTGGTTTGTGGATGATGATAACGAAATCTATCAAAAATCGGAACCTCCTTCTGAATTTCAATAGATGATGATGACGATGACGTTGTGTTTTGATAGCCTTTTTTTACGGAATTTTCTTCCGCAAAGAAACCGCCGCTCGTCAAACTCAACTGTAAAGTCAACCTCTCTCAACGTGGAATGAATGACTTTTGAATGATGATGCAAACACTAACGAAATGAATTCTTATATGAATGTGTAATAATTCTTATATGAATGTGCAATAAGCATGCAACACTAATGATGATCTTGTATTATAAACACCACGACACAGATGAGAGATTTATATTCCAATTATTTCTACCATCACAAATTATGTAAAAGCCACAAAACTCTAGAAATAAGGACATTTAATATATTTACATTTCGAAACGATAGGATGATACTCAAAGTACTTTTCATATGGTATGTACATTTTCATAATAATAAGCACACATACTAAAATACAAATTTTAACAATGCATCCATCCACTCTCAAGATTACTCTTCATCAAAATTATCCTCCTCATCATCCATATCTCCTCCTCTTGACATAAAGTATTGCATCAAGGCTTGCAACAAGTGTGCTGGAATGTGTGTAATTTCATCATCATCCAAATCATGTGCATTCTCTTCCATCACACTTTCCAAATGAATTTTTCTCTTTTTCAATTCTTCATCTGATAATATCAATGAATCATTACAAGGTGTCCAAACATTGACAAAATCATCAATTCCACCGCTACAAATCATTGGATATTCAGGATGGCATACCACTGTATTTACAATATCATCATGACCCGATAATACTCGAACAAGTTCTCCACTCTCTCGTTCCCAAATAAATATATTCGAATCGTCGCTGCCTGAAATGACATACTCAGAGTGGAGACCGAAAAAGTTGACTCCCTTAATGGTTTGACGTGAGCAATGACCTGTGAATTTTCTATCATAGGTGGTAACCATGTTGGGATGATGGAGATCCATAGAGTCATTGTCATTGGGATCTTGTTCTGTTTGTGTGGTGGTTGTTCTTCTTCTTGATGTATCATGATTGGAAAGATCTACACTTGCAACTGTGTTATTGCTCAATCTTTGATTTGTAGTATTACGAGAGGTACCACTCGAAGTGTTTGTGCGTGTGGATGCTTGTTGTTGTGAAGATGGTAATGACATGGAAGTGTTTCGTGTGAGTGATATTGGTTGTGACGGTGGTGGTGGTGGTACGACGACTCGAGTGTAATCCACACCTTCATCCCTCTCAAAGTTTCTCTCTCGATCGTACAAATAAATATAATCACCCAAATGAGTACTCACAATCTTTGAGCCATCACATGAAAAAGCAGTTCCAGTCACTTCATAATCCCTAGGATCAAAATTTTGTTCCACAGGTCTATAAATATTCACATAAGAATTGGCATTGTAATTCTCAATTCTTCTCGTGTCAAAAAGTCTTGTATCACCCAAATAGGAACCTATAATGATTTGATGAGGATTGAGTGGATTCAAGTCCACACAATAGAGCGTTGGAACTGTTTTGGTATTGTATTCGAGTATTCTATAATTGACCACGAGAGATGATGAGGAAGAAACTTGACCTGAAGAGTCTCCACCGCTCGTACTCCCACTACTACTACTACTACTACTACTACTGTTAATGACAGAACCTGATGTCGTAGTACCATGATTTCTACCCAATGATGAAATAACTCTTCCACCTCCAATGGCTTGTGGTAAAATAGTTTCATCATAATTACTGTATGCATTGAGTCCTCGAGAATGAGTGCCATTCCTTGAAGATTCTTTCACAATCTTGTCTTTTTCAATTTTTGTATTTGAATATTTACATCTTACATCAAACATTCGACATGAACCATCAGCTGAACATGAATAGAAGCACTGAGGTAAGAGTGGAGAGGTTGCAATTTTTAAAACCTTTTTTGTGTGATGTTGATACACGGTACAAACGTCCTTTTCAATATCATAGAAACGAACATCTGAATCATTTCCACCACTTATAATTTGTTGATGATTTGAATTGAAGAAATTTGTGGCAAAAACATTACTGACGTGACCGGAGAGAGTGGTGAGACATTTTCCTGTCCAAGTATTCCAAATTTTAATTGTTTCATCGTCACTGTGTTTGAGGAATGTGTGTGTGTGTAATTTTTTGAATCATGTGGTCAAGATATTAAGGTAAGTGAAACGTGTGTGAAAAAATAAGGTTCAGAAATGTGAGGTTATAAAACGACATATTGCATGGAATCGTTCGCATTCAATTGAATGGATTGGTTTCAAAATAATGCAAGTTTGGGTTCATTGATCATGATTTAAATTATCATGCAAGTTTGGGGGTTCATTGGTGCCGTGTTTAGAGGAATTACATCTTCTTTTGTCGAATCGACTTACCTTCCAGTCACAATCAAGTCTCCATTGGTGTTGAAATTAATGGCATTCACACAACCCTTTGAGGAGGATAAACGACAAAAGGATTAAAGATGACATGTATCTGAACATCGCAAAACACACCATACTTACACCATGTCCAACTAATTTATGACTCCAACCAAGAGATTGAACGATCGAGTGATTCGAGCCATAGACTTCATCTATCAGGCGAGTGCTTGAAAACTGCTTGATGATCGATAATATATAAATTCATATCAATCAAACATCGATCGAGGTGATGTTCACAATAATTTGTACGTTAGTTTGTCATTAATTTTAGAAAATAATAAAATTGTAATGATATGTTTGTCATTTACATACATTTGGTACTCGTTTTCTCTTCTCAATATTTGATCGGATCGAAGTTGAATGTGTTAATGAACAAGTGGGAGCTCCAATCATGACTATTTTTTAATTGAATTAAAATGCGGACAGAGTGGGGTTAAAACAATAAAAAGATTTTGGTGATAGTCGGGATTGAACCGACGACCAATGGCTTATTAGACCAACGCTCTACCGACTGAGCTATATCACCTCCACAGCTTCAAAATTGTAATTTAATTTATTAGATGTTTAAAAGGATGAGAAATCAACAAGGTCACTCATTTCAAGGTTTTGGTTGATCGTTAAGCAATTTTCGAATATTTTTTCGCTTGAAAGTCAGCCAGGTTGTTTGCAACAGATTTGTAATATTATTGAATCGCATAAGAGTAACAAGCAATAGTATTCTCCATGCATATCATCACCATCCTACTGATAACATTCTAAACATAATTGTAAAATCACAACCTTCTTCTAATCATCATTACTGTTTTGATGGATAATAAAACTTCACCAACCAAATTGTAATATTAAATTTCATCGACTACAAAAATTAATTATCAGCTGATGGAAATATTTTGCCACAATTCTCTTATTTTCATTATTATGGTTTAAGGGGTAGTAGCTCAGTGGTAGAGCGTGTGCTTCGCATGCTCGAGGCCGAGGGTTCGATTCCCTCTTACTCCAAATTTTTTCTCTGTGAAGAAAACAAATATTTTCTTGGTGTGAGATTTTGTTTAGTTACAGCAATTTAGTACATAAAATTTTTATTGAAAGTGTAATTGACCCTAAGTAGGATCGGTCATCAAAAAAGTTCAGTTGTCGAATCTTAGAAACGTGTCTGTTTACGGCTAAATATTCGAATCTCTATTGGATGAACATGGTTTCTTTTCTTTGTTATTCATAAAATCACCAATTAACGTAGTGGCGTTTCCAGTAGAATTATTCACAGTGGAACTTCCAACAGATGAGCCTCCAATAATTCGACTGCTTACAAATGAACTATCGATGGATAATCTTATACTAATCGAGGTAGGATTACTTGTTTATGTAGAAAAACAATTAAGCAAGGAGTTATTAGATTGAGGAAAATTATCCAACAAAGAAATCAAATTGGAACATTCTTCAAATTTTCTCTATTTGCATTCTCTTTCAATAATATTGATGGAGTGTGAAATATGGTTGACATGATCAGAATTTGTTGCTTTTCCGACAAAAATAAGCACAATCTTGTGTGGCTCAAAAATACGCACACGTTAACCTTTTCAAGACACAAAAGGAGCAATTTCTTTCAGTGCTGTTTCAATTGGATATCTGTTCCATACGATCTTCAATAGATTCAAATAGATTTATCATTTTTTCAATGTTTTTTTAATTTTCGTCCAATCTTCAGCAATTATTATTGAATTTGCTCAATCACCGTTTTGGAATTCGACAAGGAATTTAAAACAACCTTCTTGTCAATGTCTGCGTGTTCCCAAAAGTGACATTCTGTGCATAATAATTGATACTTGTTCACATCGACTCGCTTGTCCAAAAGCAAACGTAGTTCGTTGAGCCTGCCTTCAGAGAGTTGATGAATGATTGATTTTGAGCTTAATCGAGGGCCCAGCAGAATCAGGAGCCTGATCCCACGTGATGGCACTAGATCTGAGCGCTCGCATTATGAGTTTTTAAGCAACCATCTTTTTTCTTCTCCATACTTCTCTGCGGCGAGAGTCCTATCAAACCTGCAGCCATAGCGAACAGTCATTTAACCAGGCTGTTGAGGTGTAAAGTTGATCCTCAATGAATAAGTGTTTCAGAATGACGTATCTGTAAGAAGTGATTCATCTTACTTCTCAGCAAAATAAATCTGCTTCTTCTCTATTAAGATAGTCTCCATAAACAGAATTGGTATGTTGTTGAACGTAGTATTTCCAATATCCTTGTCATCATGGAAAGCCATCCTAAATCGATAAGGAACAGAGCATGTAAATTGGTCATATTTCTTCAATGCTTGAATTCTCTCGAAGGGATGACAATTCATCACCTTGAGAAACTGTTATAATATTGCCATTACAGAAATCTAATCCTTAACAAAGAACAGAATAATCACTTACCCTCAAGCCAAACCGTTCTTCTATTTTATGGAAAATGAATAAATGAAAATACACACTCCAAGCTGCCTTGTGAGCAAATGTTCTCTCAAGGAGTTGCGATCTAAACCCTTCAGAATGCTCTTGGGGTGGTTCAATTTGCAAACCACCCACCAGTACATCTGCAGAGAATATTTCAATTTGTTTTTTTTTGTTGATGGTTTGGCATTCAAAGCATGCACAAGTCACCATTTATGGTGGTTTCAAATTATGATTGTAGTATTTAAGCGGTAAAATGTGGTAAGGCTGAATTGAAACGAGTAAGGCTTGACATCCTTTTGGCGCGGTCATGTTGTATCATTTACTAAATATGGAGATTTTTAAAGTATCGCCTTGTCGATAGGAATGTGGTTCGAGTGAACTTGATCAAGGCTGTTTGATTTACAAGTCGGCCCTCAGAACTGTTCAAATTGGCATTCAAGAGACATTATTAATATGCTTAATAATTTTATTGATTTGCATTTGTGGCAAGTTTATTCTTCAAAGGTGGAAACAACTTTTTTCGTTTTGAAGTGCTTGACCTAAAAAATTTTACATAATTTAATCTCGTGATATAAGATATACTTGTGATAAATGGTGCACCATTTTCTCCATAAATCGACAAAAGATCGTCACTTCCCAACATGTCGCTGAATGTGGCGAGTCTATTCAACAAACTTTCTTTCACCTTGTCGATAGAAGTTGAGCAATCATACAGAAATAAGACATCTCTCATTCCAGTCTCTAACCATGGAATACACACCAAAAACGCTAATAACTTGTCGTCTCTATTTGTAGAATAGTGCAAATTCTAAATATTCACTAAACTATTGTAGTACAAACTTTGTTCCATTAACCACCGCATCAAGAAATGTCTCTTTTATGGCCACTCCCACAGAGATTCCTATTATCGAAGTGCTGATGGTTTTTTGTTGGTATTTTCGCTATGTAGAGCGGACACTCTGGAGGGTTGCTCGCAAATTTACGAACAAATTTTGAGAGTGAAAGACACCGATCGGTATCCGTGTGTGTTGATTGGAAACAAGTCAACTTAATTCTCTGAGCATTCAACAGTTGTTGTGATAAAGCACTCAATTTGATCTTTCTCTAAGTTATCTTTTCAGTTGACCGTATATTTGACAGTTGATTCAAAATTTCCTACCTTCTTCACAACCACCTACAATTCGTTCCACAATTTTTCTGCTTTTTCATGGTCAATTCCTGTGGCTCTCGCACCGACGCCAGTACATGTATAAAAGGCCGCAATATTCGAGAACTTTAAAGACTTTGACAGTTCATGGATTGTGAAATTGGTCTCTTCTTCTCCAATAAGTAATCTCGAAAGACAATATATTACGCTTGCATTGAAAGAATCACCAGCACCGGTGGTGTCCACAATAGTTGGAAATTGAGGATCCTGATAGCTTGGGCAATAAATTATGACATAGTCGAACTTTTCGCTCTTTGGCCCTTCGAATGAAAATGTGGACAGTACTGTTTGAGGATATACATCACTCTGATGTGAGCTTGTGCTGATGACATGATCACTGTCTTGAATGAGTTGCTCGATGGTCTTGATGCTTTTTGTTACGCCAGAATATTCTTCTTTGTAGGGTATCATACCGATAGATCCCTTAGATCCAAGAGTAATCCAAGAGTACAAGTTATAAAATTAGGTGCCTCCACAGAAAGTTTAGAAAATAGAATGTGCATGGATATCAATCTTGCATCATATCCATCGTGAGAAATACTGTTCTCAATCCATCTTTTCAATGATGAATCATGAACGTCCGAATTGTGAGTGATATGATTTAAATATTCGATTGGAAAATTTTCAGACAACAAAAGAATGTGTGACAGGGTCATTAACTCTAGGAATGTGTTCAACTCTGGAATCGGCCTCATCCTTTCACATTCCATAATGACACACTTTGGCTTGTGAGTATTCACATACGAAACTGCCACCGAAGAATATCGTCCATCTATAAACAAAATGTCAATGATTTTGGAAGAGGGTCCATGTTGTTGTTGCTGGGAAAGCTCATCAAATGAAAACTCTTCAGAGAGTGGGGTATTAATAATGGTTCTATCATTTCCTTGCTGCTTGTTAGGAGTAATCATGATATAACTAAATGAGCTTTGAGCAAAGGGAGATCTTACAATACTATTTAAATTAAGTTCAATTGGTGTGTGTTTCACATCTGAGCATAACTTGGCAAATTCTTCATAAATAGCCTTTCCGACCACATCTGTTCCAATTTTGCTGATAAGGGTAATTTCAGTTGAACATTGTTGATACTGCCGTTTGATGAGTGGTTCAGATTTGCTTACATCATGATCATGTCCGTATTGTTGGGATCATCATGGATGGTGAGTTGTTGTTCTTGGTTCTTAACTGCAGCAGTCAATGGTGGGATCATCATTCGTATTAAATCAAATACAACATTGGCAGCATTTCCTCCACCATGCATCTCCATCGAGCGTGTTCTATTCTTGCTATTCGGAATTGGATATTCATCAACGATCGCCAAATAATCCATGGTCATAACTCCCAAATAGTGAATAGTGAATGGTTCCATTTTTTTTTGGAGGGATCGAATCGAAAAAAATGACTCAACAACAAACCATCAAAGAACTCATAAATCACTTAGAACAACAACAACAACAAATCAAAGAACTGCAAGATGCTGTTAAGACGCTCACACAAACAGTACAGCAATTAATTGAAGTTACAAAACCAACTCAACCAAAACCTGAACAATCAACAATTAAAATTTCTCAAGCTCAAAATGAAGCACGAAAAATTCACCCTCAACCAAAACCTGAACCAACCCAACAACCAAAACAGGAAACTAAACATTTAGAAACTCCTCGAGGGGAGTCAAATTTCCACCCCACCCGACCACCTTTCTACCGTTCAACGAACACATTGAAATGAAATGATTATATTTTAGGTTTTGTAAAAAGTATCAAAGAAAGGAAGGGTAGTTTCAACAATAAGTCCACCCAAAAAAAAATTCCACTCACAAGCAACATGCTGCACAATACAATCACCCCAACAACAATCGAATACGAAGACACGGTCGAAATCGATCCTGTTTTTGATGAAGAAGTATATAATACAAACTCCGAAGATGAAATTGATGATGATAAGCTTGGTTTGCTCACTGATGTATGTAATTCTATTTCTAAGCCATCAAATGTAGGAGATAATTTTTTACAAATTGATGGTAAAATTATCAATTTGAAAGAAAATGAATATATAATTCCGAGAGGAAATGTTCACAAAGTAACAACGAATCAGCAGCAATTGAGATTTAATAATTATTTCTACAGCAAGCACAAAACATTTGCTCACTGTATTACCTATAAGTGCAATCTTTATAAATCCAGAAAATGTTCTGCGAGAATAAGATATTATCCTGATATTGATACATACATACACGTTGCATCACAGTGATCATGCTCCACCTCATATTGAAAAAAGTCAACCTTAAAAGATTTCGGAGGAACGAAGAAAGGAATTATTTGAATACATCAAAGCAATCACAAATATAAGATCTAGTCAACAAATTGAAGAAAATTTAAACAAAAAGTTATCAAAAGAAGAACTAAGAGATCACCGGTTGATAATCACCAAAGAGGATGTTAAAGAAATGAAAAAAATTCTACACTGAAAGGATTGAATGTTTACAAGATTTGTACACCAGACAAGATCTATCATGTACTAAATCTCAAGATCAATTTGTAAGATGGGTACAAGGTTTTCCACATTTCCTTTTTATTTATGGATCCAATTACCAAATTAATATCTTAAAAGAAGTGACTGAGGAAGATCAAATCTATGTTGATGGAACTTTTGACGTGTGTCCTAAAGGTTGCGAGCAAATGATTACTATTCATGTAAGGAAAAAGGGAATGGATGCGGCTGTTCATGTTTTATCTATTTTCGCACAAGCTAAGTCAGAAATATTCTATACATATTTGTGGATGGTGATTGCAAACTTAATTGTACCTGAATTATTGCAAGTTCGAAAATTATTTGTTGCTTGTGATTTTGAGCAAGCTATGCACAAAGCTCTTAGAATTATTTTCCCAGATGTAGAAATTGTTGGATGTCAGTTCCATCTCTTGCAAGCAGTGTCAAGATGGATAAGAAGAGAATTACCTGCGAACAATCCACTAAGAAATAGAGAACTTCTTAAGACCTTTAAATCAGAACTAAAAGACCTTGCACGAACTATAATGACTGAACAAATGTTCAACATCAAAAAGGAGGAATTTTTAGCAACATGGAGAAGTGTTGCAGGTGAAAAGTTGTGGAGGTATCTTGTTAGAACTTGGTTTGGAAATTTGTCCACTAATGCACTATTTGCTCCAAATATTTGGGCTCTTACATTCAAATCAAGAATACAAGATTTAGATTTGACAAATAATCAAGCTGAAATATTTCATTCTCGTTTAAATTTAAAATTTGCAAGCAGACCTGGACTAAAAAGATCAGTGAATATTCTACAAGAACTTGAATTTGAAATAACTAATAATGAAATTGCTAACAAACAAAAGAAATTGACTACAACTCTAGCACTTCCTGACAATTCTATCAACAACGTCAAAAAGAGAACCAACCCTTTCGGTGGCTTGCAACTGGTTAATAATGATAAGTCCAAGAGAAAGAAAATCACATTTTCAAACATCTCTAACACACCATCTACAGCACTTGCTACAACCAACATTTCAAAGAGTCAACCTATTAGAAATATTACACTTCAGAATGAGCCTCTTTCACTTCCCTCACCTGAATCATCCAACACAAATCAAGGTCAAAATTCATCATATCCAAATATTACTCAAAACACATCCAATACCAGTTTAATTTTCGATATGTATAACCCTAACCAGCCAAAGAAAAGAGGAAGAAAACCAAAATCAACGCCAAACCAACCTTCTCAATCTTCCCCAACACCAAATCAAACTTCATCAATTAATATGACAACTATTCCTGCATTACTTCCACCTTTACAGCAGCCTCTACTTCCTCAATACCCACCATATCCTCAATATTCATTAACTCCTCAATTTCCTCCATTCATTCCAACCAACAATATTTATAATCAAACAACATTGAATTACCAAACTAATGCAACAATAGCTCCTCCAGGTATATTAAGATGAAAATGGTAAATTGTAAAGAGGATGGAAATTTTCGTAATTTCGAGTTGTATTTATTTATATAAACACTAAATTGTCATTTCAATGTTCAAATTGAAGAGTGAACAGGTGGTTGGATGGAGTGGAAATTAAACTCCCCTCAACTCCTCAACTCAAAATTGAACATACTGGTCAACCCAAAAACAAAACTAATTCAATCTCAATCTACTCGGACAGCAATATCTCATCCTCATTTGTTAAATTTATTCTAAAAAGATTTGAATCAGTTATTGAACACTGGTACATCCCAGACAGCAAGACCAACACTCTCAATTTAGTCATTCAAAATGCCGAAACTCAACAACAAATACTAAAGAAACTTAATTCACCAGCCATGACAGAAAAAACACAAACAAAATATTTCACTTCACCAATGATTTTTTCATCATCTCCAACAACATTAATAGCCAAAGAAAAATCAATTTCGAACATCCAAACTCTCATCAAGTACTCAATCAATCAAAATGAACAAATGTGCCTAACATTCAATCCACAAGAAACCTTGTACAAACTTAAAATTAACTTTGATTCCAAGAATCCCAACACTGAATTGATTGAACAAGGATTTGAAATTATCAAAAGAAAGCAAGAAACACATATAGCAAATTGTATACTCCCTGAATCAACAAGTGAACTCGCAATTACCAAAGCTATTAAAACACTATGCAAGAACACAACCATCAAATTCGAAAAAGAGAGACTCAGTATTAAGAAAAAGGTAAAAGATACCTATTCATACCTAATTGTTGAATACAAGCTTAATGACATCAATGAATTGAATAGACTAACCTCAACAAGATTTATTTGCTCCACAGAATTGAAACCAATTTCAAGACAATTCAAGCCAAAGTCAACCGCATGAACGTGCGTTTAATAGTTTTACCAGCACCAATGGTGCTAACAATAAACTAATTAGATTTTTTTTGGAGGGATTGCCTTTTGTGTTCGTCTGATCTGTCAATTCTCGACAGCTACATGTACTTTTTCTCGAAAAGTGAAAGATTGGTTATACATCATCAAGGAACAATCTTTGAAGGAAAACAATCCTTGTAAATTGAAAGGAATAAATTGAAATATTTCAATAATAATTAATAAAAGATCTCACCACACTCTCTTCACTTGTTCGGAATCTTTGCTGAAAGTAAGCGAGGTGAAGGTGGGTTGGACCTAACTCACTTCGATGCTGTAAGAGTTTTCTTTATAATTTTCAAATCATGGAGCTAAGGCTGATGAAAATTGTTAAAACCACGCGCCAAATATCTCAGAAAACTAGAGCTAAGAAAAAAATGAATAACAGCCCTCCTCTTCAAAGCAGATGCGATGATGAGAGACCTTCAGAGGACGTTATAGATTGTCTTTCAACGGATTCTGCCTCAACAGTTTCTGAAAAGAGAAAGAAAAAAGTGAACGATGAAGCTGCAGAGGAGTTTATAATTGATTGAAAAACTGTGACATCATGGAAGGATCTCTGTGCGACTGTAATATAGAAGGTTGCACAACGGATGTACAATCTTTAATTGTCTCTTATGAAATAAAAACATGAAACTGAAATAATGAAAAAAATCAACTCTGTGATGAAACTCATATTATTGTCAACGAGAACACTTTAGAACTTCATCACATTAATACTTATCAAATCCATTGGATTCAACAATAATCCTAATAAAACAGATTATGTACAAGTTAGACAATATGTTTTTAAATATTTTTCCTTTGATAGGACTGCCAAGATTGAAATAAAATCTCAGTATTGGATGCTTCATGAAAAAATAAACTTTATTAAAGGAATGCTTTAAATTGAGACCACCTTAGTTCAGAAGATGAAATAAATCAACAACTTATTTTAATTTTGCAACGATCAGCTTTAAGCATTTTACATTAAGGGTTGGTAAGAGGAAGAATTGAAAACCATATATATATTCATTGAAAGGAATTTATTTGTTTCATGTGAAGATTATTTTCTTGAGTGTCAATAGATTTCGACAAACGATTATTCTGCATAATAATACACTAATTCAACCACGATTGACATGAGGTAATCTTTGTACTTTGTCCTCGATTGAGATATCGAGTGGGTGGGAATCTCATGGTTTCTCTCATGGCCACTTGAGATCTTCCAAAGAATGGATCTTGCATGGGCATGTAGAAAGCACCCACACTTTCACCTGCACCCCATTCTGGACTATCCAAATCAAAATCAATGGTTCTTGACCAATCTAAATTACCCATATTGTCTCTCCAGGCATCCAAGAAACGTTGAGAGGAGGCTCTAATTGGAGCTGTAAATGCTGTTCCATTTTTAGCATAAATCATGGTATAATAACCATATTGAGCAATGGAATCTTTGGTAATTGGTGCATTGGTGAAAGGATCAACAGAGCTTGAATCCAAAGCCACCACAGTCATGAAATCAGCAAAGACTCGAATGAGTGGTGAACCAAAGAATCGACTCTTTGTGGTGGTTGCTCCATAAATATTGTAACCTTCAAAAGAACCTGATTCCAATCGAAAGTTGGTTGGTGCATTGGAAGAGTTGGTGAAATCAATGTTGAATCGATTCTTGAAGAATTGCAAAGCTTCTTGTTGTTTGGAAGCTGGAAAACGAGTGGTATTGAGAGCAAGTTCAATACGTTTTGGAATGAATTCAAATGGTACAACGTCATCATAGAGCAAAATCAATTCGGCATCATAGAGTTGAGTGGGATCGCAATTCACTTGAGCTCTCACCACCATACAGGTAGAACATATAATACAGAGGAGGAATGACAGGAATAACGACAATTTCAGAGTGCTCATTGTGGTGCTGTTTCAATCAATTCAGCGGGTGGTGGTTTGATCAAATGGTGTGTAAATCTATTGTTTTTTAGGACGTAATTATTAATATTTAATAAAAACAACGGAAGTGATGAAGATGTGCTGAAATCTGAATGGTTGTTCAGCCATAAAGCCGACCTTCTTCGTGGTGACGCATGTTCGAAGAAAGAAGTGTTTTTTTGTTATTAGAAGGATCCCCACAAGTTTGGTAACGCCCAAGAAACGGTAAGACTTCCCATACAGGACAACACTAAACATTTTTTCACGACATTTCAGGTTGTCATCCACACTTGGTTGGTGAAAATTTTCACGTTCGCAACACAAAATTGCGATAAAACCGATGATCAAGATCGGGTGACACTTCAACATCAACAAAAAAAACAAATCCACACGACAATCCACAAAAACTTCAAGCTCTCTCTACCACCGAGTGAGGGTCTGTACTATTATTATAACCCAAGTTCCTTTGTAAACTAATCCCAACCTGTGCAATATCATGTATCCTGTATCCTTACGCTGTCTTACCTTGTTGTCTCTGATCTTGTGTGGATGCTTGATTTTCGTTCAAGCTCAACAAAATCTAAAGACCACCACCAATCCATTCGAGTATACCACTCAATTCCAACTCTCTCAAGTGGCTGATCAAAGTATTAATCCAGGTCCTGTAACAAGATATCCAGATGCTCATGAAAAAGCAACCTCCTTTTTCAGAAATCAATTTGGTGTTGATATTTCAGATGGTGGTAGCAAGTTGCCAAATGGTGCTCAATATTTGGAAGGTTCAAGTTCTGCCTATGTGGTGAATTATGCCAAAGTGAAAGGTTTTCCCATTGTTGCTGGTTCTCAAGATTTGGGAGTTCACGACGATACTTTCACTGTTTGGTTCCATGAACCTGCTGTCGTTCATGGTGCTTATGGTGGTCCTAATGGTACATGGGTTCCTGCCAACTCGGTGCTCATCTTTGGTTATTATACCTTCTTTTACAAGAATAATGGATCCACTGCTTTTCCAAGAGTCACCTGGATGGGTGAGATGCCCATGCAATTCAGTGCTGATGGTACCTTATTCATTGATTGTCGTTTGAAGAGTGTTATTTGGGGTGAAGGAATGGCAAGAGGTATCATGACTTATGCTTTTGATCCAGTTGAGAATAAGCCTTACATTCGAATTTTCAGTTCTCATACCTATCCTGCCATTCAAAGTGATATTGCTCCAAAATGTGCCTTCCACACCACTGATCGATTTGCCTATAAGGAAGATTTCGTATCCAAGTGGAATAATGTCTTATTGAGCACCATTCGTGTTCGTAAGACTGCTCCACCAGTGGCTGCTCGTGCCATGGCTATTCTTCACTTGGCCATTGATGATGCCTTGTCCAATTGTAAGAGAAGAAAATTCAGTTCAAGAAAGTGCTCTCAAGGAACTTTGATTGCAACCATCTCTCATGCTGCATATCGTGTCTTGACCAACTTGTTCCCTGATGAAATTGAATGTTATACAATGGCTTTGAAGAGATCTTTGGAGAATTCTCAAGTGACCTCTTTAGACAAGGATGACTTGGAAGATATCAAGAGAAGTTCTTTATTGGTGGCAGACCGCGTGTTGAGATGCCGTGATAACGATGGTTCCAATGAATACGTCGATTACCAATTCTCTGAGGCCGAGAATGCCTACAAACCAACTGCTCCAACTTATCAACGATTCCCATCCTTGCCTCAATGGCCAAAAGTTGATCCATTTGCCATTCACGATGTTGCAAGTTATAGACAAGGTGCTCCACCAGCTCTTGGATCTGCTCAATTTGAAGCTGATTTGTTGGAAGTTCAAACTTTGGGTGCCAACAATAGTGCTGTTCGTACGTTCGATCAGACAAGAATTGCCTTGTTCTGGGCTGACAATAGTGGTACTTCCACTCCACCTGGACATTGGCAAATCATTACTCAAGGTGTCATTCGTCAAAAAGGAATCACTGATTTGTTCAAGATTTCAGCCATCTTCAAGTTGGTGAGTGTAGCTGTTGCAGATGCAGGTATTGTTGCATGGGATCACAAGTATCATTACAACACTTTAAGACCATTCACTGCTGTTTCACAAAGAAATAGAAATTCAAATTGGTGGCCATACATTGCCACTCCACCATTCCCTGAATATGTGAGTGGACACTCGACTTTCTCAGCTGCAGCTGCTCGTGCTTTGAGTCTTGCATTTGGTACTGATGACGTGACTTTTGAAACTGTTTCTGAGGGTTATATTCAACATGTGAGAACATTCACAAGCTTCTCAAGTGCTGCCAGAGAGGCTGGTAAATCAAGAATTTATGGAGGTATTCACTTTGAATATGCCAATAAGGCTGGTTTCAATGCTGGTGTTGCTGTTGCAAATACTGTCTTCAATGTCATGTGTAATGGTGGTTCTTGCTTGAATTAATTTGAAGAGCGAATCGCAAAATAAAGTATTTCTTGATTTACTCGATGATTTTGGTTTTTTATTATTTTGAAAATGATGATGAAAAATGCAAGAAAATGTGATTTCGAATTCTTCATCATTTTCTCTTCTTCAACTATTTACTCAGCACATCAAGCAAATGAAACGGAAATTCTTGAAGCAATTATTGCAGGAACAAATATTTGAAAATCTGATTGCACGAAATATGATTGTAATTCCAAAGCATGCCAAAACGAATAACAACCGAACAGGAGAGGCCACGGTGTTCAGAAAATTATATGGAGATGAAATATTTAATAATGTAAACTCCATGAATGTAATTTTGGAAGAATATTATTTGGACTATTTTATGATGCCTTCGACCTTTTACGATGAGTGCTATAATATTGGATTTTGTTTTAATGTGGAGGATGATCATTTGAAAATTCAAAATCCTTATTATTGGAAGGTGTGTTTAAAAAACAACATGATTTTAATTATGCTTGACGTTAACCATTCTACATGGCACGTTATTTCCAACAGTACATCCATAGAGGCATAAATTCAATTAGAAAAATCGCTGACAATGTATCATGTCATTACCACCAAGAAGAAGAAATGAAACTTCTTCAGGATTTATTTGGCTGTTCCAACCTTAAAACGCTTCAAAACGTTGGGAACAAATTATTTCAAATTCTATTCGAAAATTCTCAACATGTGAGCAAAGATCTAAGATTAAGAGAACGCAATTACAAAGACATTCCAGTTTCATTAAAATTTGAACTGATTGTCCAAGAAGCAAATTATCAAATTATCAAGTGCTTTACTCCAGATGGTAAACGCTTGTTTTGGAATACTAGAGATGTGACAACAATATATCAATACTTGATACATAATGATCAAACTGAAAAGGAAGAGAAGACAGCGCGTGAGATGCATACAGAGAGTCGATACTCACCTTTGCTTTTTCAAATTCTCAGACTACTAATGTCTCTCTTTATAATGCCCTATGATCATGTAGGGAAACCACTCATAGATGGTGATGACGTAGAAACTCCAAACAAGGATCACTCCTCCCACCCAAGCGACATGTTCATTTTGACCATTCTCAATCCAATTGAATTGTCGAACATTTGTAAAGCTTTTCTTACAATTCATCAACTCATTTCCACTCTACTGATGCAAGAATCTCATTGGTGATGCTGTCAGAACGGTAACTAGTGTACAGTGAACAATCATTAAACTCCAACACTTCAACAATAAGGAACCTACGTCGGAAATTGTAGAAATCAAATAAAAAAATGGATGATAAAGAAGTCCCAAATCATTCATTCACAGCACCAGCTAGCCTTGATTCCTCTTCTTCTGTAGAAGCTTCAACAAATCTCGAGGAAAATGATGGTCAACAGCAACAGCAAGAACCAACCAACAAGAATGAACAAACTCCGAACATTGATACCGTTGATGATGAGAAAATCTCAACCACTCCAATTCTCCCATCAAATAACAACAACAATAGTATCATTGAAAATGTAAATCCTTCCACTGCTACACCAATACCCTCAAGAACATCTCCATCCGAGTCTTCTCAAATTCCGCGACCTCTCTCTACAGGATCCATTTCAAAATCACCTCATGGTCTTTATATCCGAACCACAGCTTCCCATGCTCACTCATCCTATGATTTATTTGCTACATCATCCAACAATAACAACAACACAAATGATATTGCCATTAGTTTTGTACTAGCAAACAATAGTGGACTATCACCCACTCTTCAGCAAACTTCATCATCACGTATTTCTCCATCATTGGCAACCAGTAGTAGCACGGATGAGGATTTTTCATTTAGTCCGCAATTTATTGCCGGAAAAAGATCGAAACTTGGAATGAATCCGGCTGCTTGTGATCATACAAATTGCAATCATAAGGGTTCCAATCAAAAGGGAAGCAAATCCTTATTGAACAATATTTGGTTAAGATTGAAAAGAATACCCAAGTCCTTTGCTAAAGCATTTAGAGAGGAGGACAAATCTTCTTCTCCAAACTCGCCCTTCTTTGGAGATGAATACCGTCACACAACTCGAGGAAAGGGAAAAAAACAAGCATCCTTAATTTTGAAAGACATGACAAACCGTGTTATGTTATTTGCCTCTTTATTTGCCAAATGGATACATACTGTTGTATTGGTTACAGTAGCTTTTTTGTGGAAAATTGGATTATCTTTATCAAGTGGAGAGTACAAAACCATGTTTTCTCAGAGGGCATTAATGGAACAATTTTCTTCAAAAAACATATCACACTGGATACAGCGTATCAAAAATTTGCATCCAGATGCTGAATGGTTTGTTGGATATGTACAGCAATTTTTACTATTTTTTGTGCAGCCTCTTTCTCTCTCATCAGCAAGAAATTACAAGCTTACCACGCATCAACATGCACAGCTTAAAGCACACTTCTTTGCTTGTATACTCATTTTAGGATTTGGATTTCTTGAAGTAATGGTTGGACTCTTCCACTATGGAAATACTCATTATCATGAATCAAGCGCTACTGGAGGCGAGGAGGAAATTTATGTCACCAGCATTAGAAATCATGAATTTCTAGTTGGATTACTTATATTATTTTCTGGGTTCTATTTATTACATAGAGGATTCATGTTTTTGATTGACCTGATTGTCATATTTATGAAAACTACACAGGAGCAAACATCGCCACATGGTGTATGCATTTCGAAAAGTACTCTCGAAGCTAAATCCAACATGAATCAACAATCTTTCACTCCATCAAAGACTACTGTACTACCTATTGACTCTCCATTAGAGTCTTCATCCTTATTGACTGAACAATTAATGAATAATGAAGAGTCTTCATCTTCATTCTCTTCTACATCTCGTCTCGTTGAGGAGGGAAAAACTAAACTTGAACCATTATTTGCGCCATACACATTTTCATTATGGAAACGGTTGCGTGTGCTGCTACGATTTGCCAATGGCATGTATGCCACATTCCTTTCTCTCAGTATTTTGTCAGAAATGGTACAATATGTTTTAACCACAAAATTCGCGTCAGTTGAATCCACACCTCACAAGCAACAACAACAACCAAAACAATTGCAGGATATGAGTATAGGATTGTTCACGCACATGATTGTAATTTTTGGTTTATTGGTCAATGGTCTTTCAATTTATCTCTTTGCAAATTATTCAAATGATGGTGTTTCTGCAACACTTCAAAAGAAGAAACATGAAGAGTCAGATCAAAGTGAATCTACAGGATTCTCATCATTTCTGCAATCTCCTCCATCAGATATGAGAAAAGGGTCGGCTAATTTAAGAGCATCAAGCCGTTACAGCAACTCTGCGAATGCTATGTGGTACAATACTTCTCCATGGTTCCAACAACAATTCTCGTCCTTCCATGCTGCTCTAAATTCAGCGCACTCCTCACCTCTTTACAAATATTACAATTCTCTCATCACCATGATTCGTATGAAAATTCCACATGCCAGATTTTGGATTTATAGAAATATGAGGGAAGCTCATATTCATGCTGTTTTGTTTTTGTATATGAGAGCCATTTATTATTCCACAGGTGGTCTTTTGTTCGATTTTATTTTGTGCTGTATGAGTACCATGACAACTATTTATTTTGTCATTCCAGTTCTAAAAGCCAATGGAAAAGTATTACTTCAGACGACACCAGAAAATTTGTGTACTCATTTGAACGCATGTGTGAAGGAAGTTTCAACTACTGTGGATGGAGTTTTAGAATGCCACAGTGAACATTTTTGGGCTCTCAATAGTGCCTCATTAGATGAAGCAGACGAAGAAGAAATCTTACAAGTTGATCCTGAAAAGAGAAAGCAAGAATTGATTGCAACCATTAAGGTACGAATAGCAAATGATGTTCAAGTCGATCATCAGCGAGTGTTGCAAGCAGTCAGAAAAATATTTTGTTCGAATGGTTTAATTAAGGAACATAATTTGACAGTGCAGGTTGAGAAGAACACGATTCTGGGTTTAGAAAAGATTCATGACTTGACACCAATGATGCCCTTGGTAGATGCTAATATGTGAATTTAAATTCAATATTATTTATTCCTTTCCATTCATGTCATTATTATTGAACGCTAGTGTATGACATACATATTCTTATTAGTACTAGATAAACACTTGTGAGAACGATTACAGTTTCAGCGATAACAGAGTCCGAAAGCACGACTCGTGAGGAAGATATTAATTGAGGTCTGAGTCTACAAAAAGGACAAGTTGGCTCTTATTTCGTTCTTAAATGTCACTTTTCATTTCTAGAAAGAAAAAAAGCCTCAACAACGAATCACAGATGGAAGGTTATCAAATCGTCTCCACCATCGCTAAAACAGCCACCTCCAAAGTTCTCCTAGCGAAACACATCCCCACCCAACAACTCTTTGCCATCAAACAAATCACAGTTCCAAAACCTTCCGATGACGATTGGGGTGCCGAAGAAGTTGTTCTTGTTGATGCCGACACCGATGATGATGAGTATGATTCTGACAGCAGCAGCAGTAATGATGAACATCTACATGGTCAACCATTATCCATCATTGTTCCTTCATCATCCTCTCATCCATCCACCACTTTGAATACATGTCCAGAAAAAACATCTTCTTGGAAACGAAAACAACAACAATCCAGTCCACGAAATTCTTCTCATTTGGGAACTAAAACTGTTTCGAATCCTTCTCCGAGAAGACAAAATTTTGCACAACAACAACAATCGACGAACATTGTGGACAACTTGAATACCTCTTCGGTTGTAAAAATTGAAACTCAATGCGCATCACCTCCTTCTCCGATTACGAGAAAGAGTAAAGGTATTTCTAATTTACCATTTGTGGAAGAATTTGTGAATCAACATGTGGAATCTGATGAGAGTGATGATGATGATTTGGATGAACAGGATGATTCAAACAAGTTAATTTGCAAAACACAAAATTTAACATTAAGTTTAGATGCCACTCATACCATTAGTGATAATGTGACAGGTGCTTTATTGAAAAATGAAAAAAAATTGTCGAATGATAATTTCCAAGTTGTCATTCCAACAAGTACAAATCAAACAAAGAAACAAGTGTCTCCGCAAGTTCAAATGACCATGAATGACATGATTCAAAAGAGAAAGAAACAAGAAATGAAATATATTCAAAATGAAATTCATGCACTTCAAACCATTGCGAAAGGACCTTATCATATTTATGAAACAGAAGGAAATTCAAAAGTTATGGAATGGCCATTTGGTGAAAAACCAAAACGAATTAGTGATGAAGACAAAATTGAAACCTTCTCGAAATATGTTTGTCAAATGAAAAAAGTCATTGAAGATCCAAAAGAGAACAAAATTTGCATTGTTTTAGAATATGCAGATGGTGGTGATTTGTTTAGCATTATTGAGTATTATGACACACATGGATCGTATGGAAGAATGAGAGAAGAACAAGCACGTTACTATTTTAAACAAGTGGTTAGTGGTGTCTTGTATATGCATCGTTGTGGAATTTGTCATCGAGATTTGAAGCCAGAGAATATTTTGGTGACACATGATGAATCAGAGAAGACCAAGACGGCCACTACTACCACCTCTCAAATAGGAATACCATTTACACCTTCTCACAATCATCATCCAGTGTTGAAAATAACCGATTATGGATTTTGTGGAATTTTGAAAAAAGCAGGTGCCTCTTCTCAAACTCTTTTTGACGATGTCGTTGGCACTGAAAGTTGGTGTGCGCCCGAAGTGCTCAATCGACAACGATATGATGGAAGAAAGGCAGACATATGGTCACTGGGATGTATTTTATTTGCACTCTTGACAGGATGTTTTGCATTTGATCATGACGACATTCACGAATTGCATCGAATGATTGAAGATGTGAAAATTCAATTTCCTTCCTTTATTAATAAGGAAACAAAGGAATTTATTTTGTCCATGATTTGTAAGGACCCAAAACAGAGATTGAATATTGAGGAAGTGTATGATCATCCATGGATGAAGAAGGGAGCTTACTTGTAGGGTTTCACCTGGTGAATTGAAACATTGGAGGTTCTTGTTACAAAGTCCGCAAGTGCGATTTTCAATGATGATTCAACAGTCATTAAAATCATCAATTCTAAAAGTAGAACACAATATGCTGTCACTTCATTACTTTTTCCTTGTTGCCGCAAGAAAACCTCCTTCCTTTCCTGTTGAAACAATAATAATTGGATTGTGATATTTTTCGGTATTTGTAAATAAATCTACAAGTTCCTTAGCTTCGTGCGTGGTTCCAGTGTGTTGATCGAATAAAACAAATACTCCATTGAAATCATCACCTTGTCCAGCAGGTTTAGCCAATACAATTGTTCTCCCATAGTTTTTAGCTGCCGCAGCAATTTCATTAAATCCAGGCTTGATTTTCCCCTTCTTCATATGATCAAAATATTCATCAATTTTCTCATGTTTATGCTCTGTTTTAATGTGGTTCTGGATCTCATGATCTTTATCTCTAATATATTCTTCGATGTGTCTCTGAATGACATCTCTGGATTCTCCAACGGTGATTGATAGAGACATAAATAGATCATGACCTTCAACATCAACATACGAACAACCAATACTGTCCAATAATTTGTTAATTTTTTCGAAAGGAATCCCACTATTAAGGGCTGCCTTTTGCTTATTCATTTGTTTTCTTGCTTCACTTGTTGCAATGACGTTTTTTGCATCCTCTGGATAGGTGGACATGATTTCGTCGAAGGCATGCTTCTCGAGGACGAACAAATCTACATACTCTGTCGAAATGACATTGGCAGTTCTTTTAACAGAGTCAATAAGAGCAGTCTCTCCAACAAAAGAACCGCTTCCCAAGGTCGACCAGAGCTGTCCAGTTTTGGATCTTACTTCAACAACTCCTTTACCAATGAAAAACATTTCATTTCCTGGTTCTCCTTCTCGAATGACGTATGAACCAGGCATGACAATTCTTGGTTTCAGATTAATCACAACTTCATGAATAAAATTTTGAGAGCATGATTTGAACAATTCCACCTTTTTCACAATTTCTGCATTTAGCTGCATGGCAACATCGATTTTCAGAAAATCTGGCAATTCACGAATGATTTTCGATTCGTCCAAACCCTTTCTACTTTTCCACAAATATTGATAATACTGTAATATTTGTTTTTTCAGCTCGGGCGACAAACCTCGAGAATTGATGTAATCGGTCACAGAATCCAATTTTTCAATGAAAGCACTCTCGGTAATATTCAAATTTTGAGCCAAGTCGGACACAATACCAATCACAGTAACGAAGACGGCAATTCCAACCAAGTATACCAGAGTACAAAATGCGACTTGTAAATTGGAAGAAGGCATAGTGCCTCCAAAACCTGACATGGACACCAAGCTCCAATATACACCAAGCATGTACTTGTAGAGAGTTGACGTTGTAGGTTCAAAGATTGATGCGCTCAAAGTGAATACTTGAGAATCTGGATACTCTGACATTACAATCGGGAACCAACAACATGTCACAATGTGTACGGACATGACGACAATAATGACAAAGTTGAGCAGCTTGACCATTTTGGAGAGCAAGGCAAATCGATCTGGAACAAGGGCTTCAATTCTAGTCAAACGTTTAAGAGCTCGAAAAAAAAAGAGCGCTCGATTCAAACGCCACACAGCTGTATATGTCATGGAGCCATTAGTTGCAGCTCCAATGGCAACAGGAATCCAATCGAGTAAACACAGACAAATAAAGTCTGCAAAAAATCCAATCTTCTCCTTGAACATGTATCGCTTTGCAGTCTTCTTAAAGTCTGTAATAAGAATATTCATCTGATCTCGATAGGGATAGAAAAAGTTCATGACCACATCTACCCAAAGTAAAAAATCAAAAGGAGCATCCACACAATACCAATACAAGGAATTGTCATAATCAAAAGCAGCTCGATAAGGTATTAAAAAACTATTATACAGCTCAATACAAAAAATCATGAGAATCCACATCTTGTTGAACCATCGATTTCGATCCACAATAAATAATATTTTTGGTTTGATATGTTTCTTATAAAAGGGTCGTTTGTAGAAGGGTAATTTTGCTTCCTCCAATTCAGCAAGTTGTTCCCTCCTTTCTGCTTCCTTTCTTGCCTCCTCATCATTTCTCATCCGAATGGTATACTCATCTTTTTGTTTCAATAACTCTCCGAGAGTATTAGGATATTTCAAGGCTGTTATCAAGGAGGATGACTTGTTTTTAAAAAGACCCATCTTTCTCGTGATGAATCAATTATTTTTTTAAAAATTTGTAAAAAAAACTGGCGGGCTTTGAGCAACTTTTTTTTTATCCAATACTTGAGTGGATGGTTTCAAGAATTTAGAAAATTCAAACAAGTTGAGCTCATTGTAACACTCTTTATTGAATTACATCAATGCTCCTCTATGGATCTCTTGAATCAACTCGAGAACACTCATTTTCAAATTTGAAAATGAATTTCAAAAACTTCAATAACAATCAAAAAAAAGTTCCACACAAGACCCTTGTCATTACTATTTTCATCATCCTCTTCACATGAAAGTCATTCCAAATATTTTCGAGCTTCCACAACAACTGGCTGCAGGAGAAGAGATCACCGGTGATGATGTGGAAAAAAGTGAATCATCCGCATCCACACCCAGCAACACAGAAACACCAACTTCTACTACTACTACTACTGCTGGTGCCATCACCACAAAGAGTTCATCCTCTTCAACCTCCTCTTCAATAACATCTCCAGGAAATCTTCAACCCTTATCCTTGATTGGTCATTCCCGATCGGCTGAAGCCACTTACTTTCAAATTCCTCAACTCTCTACTAACATTGATATGGGTTTTATTGATAAAAAGTACATGAATCAACATCCGAATACTTTTCTCATTACCCACACGCATGCCGATCATTCGTACTATCTCAGTGCTTGTCAACCTGCATTTATCAATCGAAAAGTACCTAATCGTGTCTTTGTTCCGAAAGAGAATGTGAAATTTGTTGAGAACTTTTTACATGCCTGTCAAGAATTGAATGCTGGAAAAGAATTACCTCGTGAGAGTGTTCAGGAGAGAAAACCAGTTCAAGTGATTGGAGTCTCTCCAGGAGATGTTATTGAAAAAATTGGAGGAAAGGAGAACTTTGTGGCACGTGTGGTACGATGTGATCATTCAATTGTTTGTAATGGTTATGCCATTTATGAAAAGAAAAAGAAATTGAAAAAAGAATTTTCACATTTGAAAGGTGCTGAAATTGGAAAGATGAGAAAAGAACTAGGTGAAGATGCAGTGTGTGACACAATTTTCGAACCTCGTATTGCC
Organism: Naegleria fowleri; assembly: GCF_008403515.1. NCBI lineage: Eukaryota > Heterolobosea > Eutetramitea > Acrasida > Naegleriidae > Naegleria > Naegleria fowleri. Next base: position 80,023 of record NW_025407936.1, read on the forward strand.
ATTATGGGAGATACGACTTATCGAGTGTTTGAAATGAATCCAGAGTTATTGGAATTTCCTGCAATTGTTGTGGAATGCACATTTTTAGAAGAAGGACAGGAAGAGCAAGCACTTGGAGCTTATCACATGCATTGGAACCATTTGAAACCCATTGTTGAAAAGTATTCAAATATTCACTTTATTTTGACACATTTTAGTTTGAGATATACGGATGAATTTATTTTGGATTTCTTTGCCAAACAAAATGTGAAGAATGTGACGCCTCTTGTGGATGATAAGTTTTAGTGATTAATGATGATCCGTGAAATCATGATGTGGATTTTGTAATAACTTATTTAACGAAAGGTAAATTAGACCTTTTCACATGCTTGAACTTGTAGTCAGATGATAAAATTCCAATAAATCTCTCTCTGTTAATTCTAACTTTAGAGGAAAACATCCTTGAGAAGGAGGTGGTGATGGTGAATTATGACCTGAATTTACACTCATTGACACATCACTGGCCATGTGACAGTGGTGATTCCCATGAAGGTTGAACTGACTCTGAGATTGCTGAGAATTCATAGTAGTCATTGAATTATTACTTGAACGAGAGATTTCACTCAAAGATTCATATTGTTGTTGATGAATCAAAAGAGAAGGTAACATGCATTTGATTTTCTGCATCACTTGTTGTGGATCAATAAATTGTGAGAGAGGAGAATTGGGGTGTTGTTCTCGAAATCTCAACATTTGTAATAATTCTCTCAAGGCATTTAAATCATTCAAACCATTCGCATGGTTGGGATATTGACTCTTCGTAACATGGTTATTATTAGGTTGAAGGGATGTAAGGTGAGTGGAACTATTCAAGTGGTTGTAATTATTCCCTTGACAACAATTCATTCGAATTAGAGTGTCATTAATACCATTTGTTTCGATTGAAGAATCACCATTCATTGTTGTATTGGTTGTATTTACATCTTTAAAAGAAGAAGAATTTGACACAATGAGTTGTTGCGATGGTTCAGAAGAAGCGGAGGAAGACTCCGAAGAAGACATTAAAGATTGATTGGATCCATTGGAAACTTGACTCGTCTCTGAATTTGTTCGATGGCGATGACTTCCATGCAGCATTTGATTTGCAGATGATTCTAATAATCGATTTGGAGACATTATTGACAAGGGAATGAATTTGTTTTTCGATGCATTTACTTGAAGCTGAACGGAATGATGGTTCATTCGAGATTTGTAATGGTTTGAAAGGTTATGATACAAGAATTATATGGTTGACTTGAGAGTACTTTTTGATCGGGGCTGTTTGATGAGGAGAGAGTGAAGCTCGTTTGCAGGTCGAAGAGATGTTAGAGTGTTGTTTTTGATGCTTTCTTTGGTCTGTTGACAGAATTAATTATGATTATGAATGAAAAGTAAAAATCACTTTGACAAGTGACATAATGGTATTCTCCTTTTGGTGTGAGGGAACTAATGAAAAGGAAATGTTTTATAAAGTTAGAGAGACACTACCCACTATGTGGCGAATGCTTGTTTCGTTCTTGTGTTGAGCAGTCAATGCTAGTCTTTGAAAATCCAAACATTCATGTGAGTCATGAATATGCTTTCGTTTAGTCATTCATCAATTATTGCGTGATATTTTTGGTGGAATTAATATTTGATAATTAAGTGGCCACTAAAAGAGGACTTTCAAGTGAACGAAAAACTGATCTCATTTGAACCTTGATGTCTATTTATGGTATTTATGCATATTCAGGGATTGTTTCACTCACAACCATTCAAAAGTGATTGTATAACAACAACATCATTGTTATTATTGTTATATTTTAAAATTGAAAATATAATTCATTCTTAAAATGGAAACTTCAAATCATTTCATGCATTTCACAATGATTCCAAATGATCATCAAAAGATTAAGGTCTGTAAACACCAGAGGCATTGACTATTCCTGCAAATAGATATTCACTCGAATCAGGTTCTTCTCTCAACAAATCTTTTAAAAATTGAAGAGTTGCTTTTTCATTATGTTCCACACATCGATCCATATCTACTTGATAAATTTCAGCCTCTTCAATGACATGTTTTCCTTCAATAACCCAATTTTCAAATTGAAGTGATTTTTCAATGGCTAGTTCTTTGGTAGGAGCGAGGATACGGTAAGCTCTCTTGTAGACGCTGTTTCTTTTGGTATTTTCTGAACTCGTTTCGTCTTTTTCAAATACTTCAACTAGTACGTCATAGAGATGGAATGGTAATGAATGACCAGAATTTCCGTCATTAGGATTGGCAGTGAATGTATCGAGAATGACTTGTTTTTCAACAAAATATCGAGATAATTCAATACTTGGATTGAAGTCCTTTCTATACAAGGCATAATTTCCCATCAATGAACGTAACTGAGTCCATGTTTTAAATTGATTTTCAAAACACTTTTCGTTTCTTGACAAAATGACGAGCAAATTTTCAAAAAAGGGTTCAAATTGTTCTTGTATGTTAAGGTTATGATTGGGTGAATTTCTCATTCGTGTGATGCAATATCCTAACAAATGCAAACCTTCATTGATAATTGCCTCTTTGAATGTGTGAAAATGACGGGAGAGTTGACCTTCAAGCTTCTGATAATATTCATCATTGAGTATTTTTGTTTCCATTGTCAACACATGATTCATGGCCATGAGCAAATTATCCCACACAGTTGAAAAATCGTCCCAATTTCCATTTGCGTCCTCCATCAGAAAATTCTTAATAAATGCAAGTTGCAGTTTTGCCAATTCGTTAAATGTTTGCACTTCCACTTTTTCTTTCAAAAAGCGAATGAGATGCGAAGAGTTTTGCAAATTGTCAATATTGGGAAGTTCATCTGAGAGCAGACCCAATCCTCTCCCAATATTGGTACCAATATCTAAGAGTCTTTTGATGGTTTGAAGTCTGGATGGAATGTCTAATTTCTTATCTGTTGTTTCAGCAGTTTCACTTTCTTCCGATGTCTCTTTTGCTCCTTCTTGTTGTTGGATCATTATCAACATTTTTCTTAAAAAGATTGTCCATTCATAGGACACAATCAGTGAATCTAAAACAATTTGATGACTGGTAATTGTGTCCGTACTAGTAGTTAAATTTGAGAGTTGTCTTGCGGTGAGAAGAGTCGCATCTTCGTAGCACACATCTGCAGATTTCCATTCATTGGCCATTGTGTATAAATAAGCCAATTTCAGGAGTTGAGTTTTCAACTCTACAAATCCTCCCTTCTCATTGTTGGTTGGAAGTTGAATGACACCTTTGGAATCTTGTGGCAATAATGCTCTCAAGTGCTTGGCAGCGCTTATGTAATCATGTAGTTTTTCCAAGAGAGCAGACAAGCGCTTGTGTACATCTCTAATATATTGCTGAAGCGAGGAGATGTGTTTAGAGAGGGAATCTTTGGATGCAAGAGAATCGTTACTCGTGGAATCCACGAGTTCATTCAAAGCACTCAAAGAATCCTCCAACTTGGGAAGAAGAGCCAATAATGTTCCTGCAGCGTTTTTAAATTGAATTTCTCGTTCATAGATGGATGCCAATTGAAAATAGGTTCCGAAAAAGTGTGTTGCAAGGTTTTCATTCTTTCCACTCTTCAAAAATTCTTCAATTACTTGTTTGGTGTTTGACATGCTTGTCATGTCATTTTGAAAGTACAATAATTTTTGGAGGATAATCTTACTCAGAGACCAACATTGCAAAATACTAAACACTCCATTCATTTCATTGAGATACTTGACAATATTTTCCTTCAAGAATCGGCCAGATTCTTCACTAGTATTAGATGCCGAAGCACTTATTGTTGATAAGTCAGTCTTCTTCTTTACAATAGCTTGAAGTTTACTTGTTGAAAAACTCAACTTGGAAACTTCACCTAATTTCGTTGAAGAACTATTGTGTGCTGATGAATTTTGTGGCAATTCATGTTCCTTAATGTATTGAGCTGCAATTTGTAGAGCCACAAGTTGAGGAAATAAATCTTCAGCAGAATCGGACTGAGAAAGAATTCTTTTTGTCTCATTCATCATTTGATCAATAGTGTTTTTAAGTGATTCTTCAGAGGAGGAGGCCACAAGTGGTTGAGACTTTGAACCTCTCCATTTGTAAAGTTGAATAATTAAATTTTGCAATTGTTGTTGTGTCCATTTGTTGATGGTTGTTGGATCGTTCATGTCATTTCCTAACGTATTTTCCGTAAATTTCTTCAATGAGGTATGGTAACAAGCCTTCATTGTTGTGGTAGATGGATAGTAATTGCTATTGTAGCTCCGCATCACTGTTGCCATCATGGAGCTGTTATCAACTCTATTACTCATAGTTCCGTATGCGGCTGTATGAGTGCTGCAATGGTTCATTGGTGATGGATCATCACGAATTCTGTTGGCAGCTCCAGCAATGACGGATTTTAAACCATGATGATGAGTACTGTGCTTGGATGATGAAAAAAGAAGACTTTTTGCAGGTTTCATTTTTTAATAATTTTTTAATTAATAAATTTAATTAGAATCCGGAAAGAATGACTCTATTCATCCAATCCCAAGAATGCAAGTAATTCCTGTGTTTGAGGATCCATCTGAAGAACAGTTCTTGTTGTAGATGACGAGACAGGAAGTGTTCCAATTGAATACTCGGCTGGCATTGGAATGCGAAGATTTGCAAACTTTCCATTCGCAAATGTTTTCGATCTCTCCAAAATCCAATCTTTCTCTTTTTCAATTTCTTGCAGTGAAAATTGGGGATACATTCTGTTCTTTGCTGAGAATGGAAGGCTAGTGGAGGCTACATGTTGTGTAATTTCATCTAGATTCAGTGTTTCATAGGCTTGTTTTTGAATCTTTTGAATGTGTGGCTGTTTGAGTAGACTTGAAATTTCATATCTGTATGCATGGAAGAGCTTGGTAATGGCCAACCAATCCAAATCAAAATAGTATTGACCCTCTTCCTCTTTTGTGTCGCTTGTTGTTGAAGAAGATGCAACTGCGTAGGATGATACTTCTCTTTCTGTACTACTGCTTGTCTCATTTACAGGCATGATTCCAATTTCTTCTTCTGTGACGCTATCAATGTAATGATCCAAATTTATCATTTGAAGGAAATCTCTCTTTGGAAGACATTTATCCAATGCAAGAAATTTGGTAGTTTTGGAAAGATTATTCGAAGGTGTGATCTGTTCATGATGTGATACCACAGATGAAAATTTGCAATGCATGTGAGCAGAAAACCAAAACTTGGGTTGCAATTCTTTCAGTAATTTTTCACCCCATGGATTTCCAAGTTTGTGATCTGACTCTTCAATTTCTTTCATCACATGATCCTTAAATCTTCTAATATTAGCCAAGTCTCCATGTCGAGTTACTCCAGTTGGCCAATCATGTGACATGAAAATATCGAGAGGTTGCTGCGATTGTGTTTTCTCTTTTCTATGATCGAGACACACCCGCATATTAAGCATCTTCCAAAACTCAAAAAATCGGACATGGTACACACTCCTTTTTGCTCCCTCAGAAAATGGCACATGCTGCTCATCGAAAAGTGTGGTTCCTAAATGCCTGTCACTTTCCTGGTTCAACCCAGTTTCCGTCTTGGGAAGGAAAAACCTGGCACTGTCTTTGAAAAAATCTCCATCTTTATAGATTCCACTCCATCCTCCGATTAGTAAATTAATAAACTTGCCGTCATGTGGATTTCTCTTTTTAAAGTTGATAAAGCCAGTATTTCCCAAGTAGTAGATTTTATCGGTGACAAAACCACCGAATGGTAAGCTCATGAGATACAAGCTAGCTTCATGATTTCCTAAAAATGTTTTTACATGAGGAATATATGCATGTTAGGATTCAGTAATATTATTGTTGTTGTACATTCAGTCCGAATGATTATTTTCAAGTTTTGACACAATTCAAGCCGCCATTCAGTCACGAAAAATATATTATTCATGTTCAACCAACATTAAATATTTGAAACTATTAAATCAAAACTCTCTTAACACAAACCTCCAATAAACAAAGTCGGAATGGGTACAATTTTGGTTTCTTCTCCCTCCTTTTTAAGAGGACTCTTTTCGAAATACTTGTAAAAATCCTTCCATTCTTTATACTTGTCCGGAACACTCATACTATTCAAATCATCGGTATGACGAATACTTTCAAAATCTCCACAAATCAGCAACAAATCAATGCTTGGTTTCCTATATTCTTGCAAATGGTTCAAAAAATCATCCTCCAAACTAGCACCACTATTCGATGATGAGGAAATTCCTTCCGATTCCTGCACCGACTTTAATGCAATCTCCTTCTGATCATTCATTTGTTTTTGTTCCATCGCGTGCAATAATGTTGCATAGATCTTATCGAGATCACCATGACAACAACCTTCAACGGCCAAATACATTTTTTTAAAAAGAAAATATTTCTCACATTAGAAGAACGCCAAGCTTGAAATTTACTTTTGAATGTGCCTTGTCGAATTTGATGTGAATATTTGTGCTTTACAGTAAAATTCATCAAAATCAAAAAGGTGGTTCAATGAGCAGATTTTTCTTAAAGGAAGGAAGATTGGGAGAAATTTGAAGAACTGTCTTTGACCACAATGTATTGACCTGCATTCAAAGGACAAGGAGCATTCACTTACTGACATTTTCAAAAACAATGTCCAACAAGACCGTCAAGAGCAAGAAACCTCAAAAAATTAAGGGAATATTAAGAGGGTGCATGATTTGAAGTTTATGTATTTTTATGATGCCGACTTGGAAAACAATGACAACAACAACAACGCTATTTCTACTACCATCGATTGATAACTGATGAGATTGCATCCGAACGCACCAAAAGTCTTGTGTGAAACACACAAACAAGAACTGCACTCTCATTGAAAATAGAGATCTCCATCATGACCAAAAATACAACACTTGTAGATATCCTCTCTATTCATCATCATCATCATCATCAGATACAGTTGCTAGAGGTCGATAGGCCACATGATCTGAAATGGACTTGTTCGACGAGCGTCGTCTTGAATTCTTATCACCCACACAAACACAACATCCATATACTGAAATAATGATTGAAGCTACTGTGGAGAGCAACAATCCCAATCCATAAACCATCCATCGAATTACCATATATAAGAATACAGAGTCACCGAGAGATGAAATTTTCGATTGTTGCAACACAATTTTACCATTCTGTTGTTGAGGTCCAATATCTGTCAAAAACAACAATGCACATGCCACCGTATTTGAAGTTAAATTTGCTGAATTGGAAACATTTAACAACATGTTGAGTGAGGGTTGAAAGGAGGGAGTTGGAGATTCCATAATTATCATGCTTGCTTTTGTGGTGACACTGGATCCATCAAATTCCAAGTGAGATGAAGAATCAGCAGAAAATGGAGTGATGCTTGTGTTTCGTGACGGCGATATCAAATCATGACTTCTCAAAGTACGATTCATTGTCACCAATTCCACTGTAAACCATGAAAATAATCCCAAAAGTATTCCACCAACAATGAGCCATTTGAAAATTAAATATCCAACATGTGAGTAGCAAGAGGTTTGTGCCATTTCACTTAAATCTTCATCATCCATCCAATGTTCATTAATGGGTGGAATTTGTGCATCGGCAGCATCTTCCATCTCAGCTCGTTCCTCATGACTCTTTGAAAATAAGAGTGATGGATTTTCGGAAAGTTTTTTTTGTTTCCATCGATAGAGTGCAATTCGTTCACAAATTTCTCCTCCGAAACTCGTAAAGAGAACATTGATCCAATCTGTGAGTGTCAATGCAAATAATATTGTGAAAACCATGCATTGGAAAATGAGAGGTGTGTAAAAATTGTCCTTGTTGGAATTGGTAGAATTCGAGTGGTTGTTGTAAGAGTTGACAATTCGTGACTCCATCATGCTGTTTGGTAAAAAAGATCTTTGACTCTCATTCGTGGATGGTTCCACAATAATAAAAGGATCCGAAGTAGTAGTACCATTTTGTAATCGGCTCAGTACTGCATTGTCTACTTTCATCGTATTGTAAAGTAAAATTGAAGACCACACTGCAAAAATCACACTGGGTACAACGAGGAGTGCCAAATCGATTCCAACAAATGTCCTCTTCACCAACACAAAGAGAGAGGCTCTAGCGGAATATGTGAGTGGAGTGGAGTTGCCACCTCTGCTGCCCGATGATGATGTTGACAGATGTCGCCTGCTAAACATTTTTTATGGTAAATAAAATTATAATTTTTCGTAATGCGTTGGTGTGTTGAAACAAATTCAAAAGATGACACCTTTTGGAGATATTTTGAAGAATTTTCATTAGTGATGCAACCATGACAAAGAAATTGTTCTTGATTGCGACGCGAACACCACGATGTCATCCGTTCACGCGAACATGCACAGAGATGTAACAAACCACAACACGTGGCCACCAACTTTCCGTGCCTTTAAGGTCAAAATCTCTTGGTATATAACATCCTTTCATAGCTAGAACCTCCAGATTACAACATTCGATTGACTTGCATTTCCTCAATGGCAAGTTTCATGTCTTCCATTTGTTGTATACATGCTTGCATGAGCAATTCTTGCTGTTGAATGAGTTGAGTGAGAATTCCTTCGTCAATGTTTTGTAAATCTCTACGAACGGTTGGATCCTTCAAATTGGACCAATCTCCTAAATCTCCAAAGGAACTGCCTGTCGTTCCAGTAGCATTGTTGGAAGAGCTTCCAAAGAGTAACTCATCGACACTGAGCCATGACGATGATTTTTGTTCATTCGATTGAGAGGATGGTTGCGAGTCAAGATTGTCTTTTGCATTCTCAGCTTCATCAATATCGAGATCAATTCCCATATCCTCGCTTTCTTTTTGTTTTTCCTTTTCTTCCTTCTCTTCTTGAGCTGCATCAAATTCTGCCAATAATTTGCTGTAAATACCACCAATGGCCATGGAAGGTAAAGCCATGACTACGATACCTGAGAGAATGGTCATGACAGCAATAATTCGTCCTGTCGTGGTGACAGGAGTAATGTCACCATATCCAACTGTGGCAAGCGAAACAATTGAGAACCACATGCATACCATAATGTTTGAGAATGGTGAAGGAGTACCATCGGGTCGAAGCCATGTTCCTGATTTGGCATCAAACAAGCCACGTTCAGCATAATAAATGAGAGTAGAACTGATAATGGCTCCCATAACTGTTAACACCACTAACGATAACAACAATTCAAAGGATCTTCTGATAGAAACGACCAATAATTGAAATTTAGCTGAGAGTCTTGTCAATTTGATCAATTTGAGCAAACGTAAAACTCTGAACACGGTCAGTGTTTGTGCATAAAAGTGGTCGCTTAAATCTGCCTGATATAAAATCAAATCAATCCAAAAACTACTCCAACTCAAAAAATCAATAATATTCATTCCTCCCGTAATAAAGTGTCTAAAATCTCCCCAAGTGTGCACATAGGCCACCATTCTCAAAAAGTATTCAATCATAAAGTAGAGTGAGAGAAAACCAGTAATAAATATCCACAAAAACTCAAATTGAAAGAAGAACGGAAATGATCGCAACACCAAACACACTGTTTGAATCACAGTCATTAACGAGGAAATAATTGTAGCAATCATGGCCAAATAGCTCGATCTTGGATGCTCCAAAATCAAGTACAGTTTTTGCTTCCATGATCGGTCGGCGCTATTCTTTGGAATACTGTTGATAATAGCAATGGTTCTTCTACTTCGGAAAAGTCTCGAATGTGTTTCCATAAATCGGTCAATATCAACCGAAGACCGGGCAGGTGTCGTATCATCCAGTTTTTCCTCTTTAGAGGACTCTTTTTTTTGTGTTGATGAAAACTGGGCGAAGGGACTTGTGGTTGGCTCTCCATCATCCGCAGCTGTTTCAATCGTATTTGTTGAAAAATTCATGGAAGATCCAAAACCTTTTGATCCGACTACCGAGAGTTTGTTGCTTCTATTTCGGGATGATGATAATGAATCCACGCTCCCGCCACCAACATCCAGCACCACCGTTTCTTGCTGTTCTTTCATCATTTTTTTTATTAAAAAAAATTGCTCTTCATGAATTTTCAAATTGGTAAGGGATCCTTGTTTGCATTATCCAACTCAGTGTAAGGCAAATCAAGTCCGATAGTGAAATGTTGAAAATATCAGGACCATATGCGTTTCAGTGAATATCACTACAAAACCTCTGGAAAATGATGTTTGGCTCTCCGACCAATCAAAAGCATTCTCGGAGAAAAAAATCCAGCAATAGCACAGAAGTTTACAAAACATCATTTTCCTTGCACCTTCGCTGGTAATCTATGGTGGAGTCCTTGTAGCCGCGAAAACAACCCTTCAATTCGAAAAAATGTCTTGTCATGTTTTGTCTTTTAAGTTCATTTGATGGATCAACGGAAATTTCAGCGACTCCGACTTTGCGAAAAAAATGGCCCAAGTTCAAAATCATCATCATCAGTAAAAGTGTCCAAACAGGATCTCTTTGCATTAATTGGATCTCAAATTCGCAAAAAGATAAACAAGGACCTAGCAAAGAATGGTCTCACCACGCATGGTGTCGGTTATTTGGAAAATTTTGAAGCCGAGCTTGATGGTGGTTTTGTATTACCAAAGAAATTTGCAAAATTATTTTCGGTTAACACAAGTCGACATTGGAATACCTGTTTCAAAGATCCACTTACTAATGAATATATGTCCATCATCAGCACTGAACAAGAAATGCACACACAAACTAACAAATGAAATTACAGGAAATGTAAAAATTTATTATATATGAGATAGTATTTAGAAGAAATTTTTTAAGAAATTCCTCTTGGGTCAGCTCACAAAATGGACATGAATATAAGTTTTTAAAATGAACAATGATTCAACAGAATACCTAACATTGTCTGAACAGGCAACCCATTCCAACATATGATCATTAATACTTGAAACCGATAGTAGTGATGACATCGTCTTGATTAGAGAACTGTTATTAATATTTTCTTCGGATACTGAGCCTTCAAAGAATATTTTGGTGCAATCTGTGTTATGGTATGGAAATTCGTAACAGATATTAGTTGAGGAAAAATAGTGACAGTTGCGAGAGTATCCCAGTTGCGATGGCTTTCAAAATATCCGTCAGCACTAACTTTCCGAACAGAGGTTCTTGTGTCAATTAAGTGTGAATTTTCTAATTTTTCACATAAGTTTTTGAGAAGTGATACACTGAATAATGAGGCTTCTTTTGCATTACATTATTGTCTGATACATTTCAAATAAAACAACAATATGGCCAAATGTGTGCAACCTAATGCTCGTTCTAAACTAAATCAGGGTCCGTCCGTCTCACTGAACACAACAACAGTGTTTGGAAGCAAAAAATTTTCCGCTCAAACTTCGCAAAGAAAAAAAATTTATCTTTGGCCGGCGGCACTGAAATCATCAATAGATGTATGTAGTAAGTGTTACATCCCAGCCTCGATGGTTCTAAACTCCAAGCCTAATTCGGTTTCGGGATTTTTAAATCATTCATATCCCTCTTACAAAAAAATTACAGGAATGATGTGGTGAATGAATGAGAAACAATTTATTTAAACATTCACAAATAATACACTACGATTATTTACTGCAATACATCCTATCAATAACTATTGTGTTATATGAAGCAAGAGATGGTGATGACTTGGAGTTTCTTGGTATTTCTATCGCTGGGCAAAAATGAACTTAAGACATCTCTCTGCCCATCCGTGTTCTCTGTTCGGATGTGATGAGTTTTCTTCCTCTCCGTTCCATTGTTGCTTTCTCTGAAACGTGTAAATATTTTCATCAACTCATCATGATGAGCAATTCTCGTCTCGAGGAATCCTCCTCTTTTGCTGAACTTGTTTGGAAACAAATCTTGAACAATGAATTTAAAATAGTAGATGAAATCTACTATTAGATGAAATTCTTCCTGCATCAATGGAGAATCAAGAGGACCAAGCACAATTCTATAGAGAATATTGTAGAAGATTATTATGTATATTTGATTGTGGTGAGAGGTCATTTATTCAAGAGAACCATGAATGAGGACAATGATGATGAAAAACACAACAATTATGGATTGGAAATTGTACTTCAAACCACACATTCTTTATGGTCCAATCAATTACTCTTTGATTTTTCAAAAGAGGACAATTTTATATTCAACTTTGAATTTGAGTTCTTTCTTCACACTGGGGATGCTGATTTACAAGTGGCATTTTCTGACAGGGAAGCTTTGGGCACCAATGAGTGCTTAATTTTCAGAATTTCTGGAGAAGCAGATATGACAGGTAGGCATTCCATGTGATATGGCTGAGTGGTAGCGTAAAAAGCAACAAAATTCTCTTCAATTTTCTTTACCACATTGTGTTGAAAATATGAACTTGTGATTTATTGATGATAGGAACATTTTTGAGGAATGGTTATGACCATACTGATGATGCAATCTTGTATTATGAAGATTCAACTCAAATTACATGGAATGAATGGAATCATATCAAATTCAAATTATCAAAAAACACTCTTACCATTTATATCAATCATGAAATACTTAATGAAACTCCTTTCAAAATTTTCAATTTTCCTCCGTGTGGATATGTTGGTTTTGTGAGAAATACATGGCGATTGGATAAGGTGAGTTAAACATTTCGAATTTTTATTTCATGAATGTTTTTCAGTGCACGATCAGAAATATTCAAGGAAATTACAAGAAAAGGCCATTAATTGAAGCTCATGATTCCATACACACAACGTGCTGAATGATTACTACCATGATGATTGAAAACATTTTGCATATACTCTTTGAGAAATAGTTTTCGTCATCCTCTCCTAGTCATCAAACAACAGCCACCATTGAAGACTATTTGCTGGATTTTATAGATCCATTTCTCACACAACATACGTTTTTCTTGAAATTCAGAAATGGATTTGATTTTATCATTAATGATATTGTGAATTTACATGTCACAACTGCTCACTACAAATACTACTTATTCACATACTTTTTATTAAGGGCGAGAATATATTTCACCTTTTTCATCACAACATACTCGACATGACAATGCTGCGATAATTCCCCACTTGACTCTGAAAAATTAAAAGGAACTTTAAGAGCCACTCCTTGAACCAAATCTTCATTCAATAGTGAGAGAGTCATTTGTTTCACACTTGCTAATAATGATGATTCACGAGAGGAGGAGGATGAGGATTCTAATGAGGAGGAGGAGGATGAGGATGGTCGAGGAGGAGGAGAGGTCGAGCTACTACTACCAGAGGAGGTTGTATTTGCTGGATCGTGTTGTTGTGAACATTCTGATCGTGGTTTTAAAAAGTACAAATCTTCAATGACTGAATGTTGACCGCAATCGTCATTTCCCCAAGGTGGATCAAAAAAGAGAAATGTCTTGCTGAGAGGAGGAGGAGGAGAAGGAGGAATTGAAGTGGTGCCTCTGTTGTTCTTCTCATCGTTTTGACCTTTCACGTGCACCTCTTCTTCGTTCTTTTTCTTCTCATCTTTAGAAGAAACGTTCTTCGTCTTGAATGAAACTTTAAATTCTTCCCACCATGTTAAAAAGTTATCATTCACGGCATGAAAATTCTTGAATACTCTCTGGTGATTGGAATTCTTTTCATTGTAATCATCCACAAAGAGCTGGGCATTATGTTTTCCATCGAGAAACCGTTTTGGATCTAATTCTATCATGGTCACTCGAGTCTTTGACACCAACTGTGAAGGATACAAACTCCAAAGAGCTCTCAGAAATCCAATGGTATTTCCACCGAGCCCTCCTGTTCCATCAATAATGTGAAGAGGATAATTAGAGATGTCATTACTAGGACTTGCATGATTACGATTGTTAGTAGTAGTAGCAGTATTATTACTTTGAACACGACTATTATAAAAAGTTCTGGAGTTTCTGTTGTACAAGTAGCTCAATTTTTCAAGAAGAATGATCGCAATTTCAAAAGCATCTTGGTGAGGAGTGAGATAGGACAAACCTTCTTGAGAGTCGTAACAAAGTTGGTCGATCTTGGAAAAGGATGGAAAGAAGTATTCAATTTTGTATGATTTTTGAGAAGTCTTGGTGGTTGTGGATATGGTGTGAATTTGGTGCTTGGAGTTGCTAAGGAGGAGAGACTTTTGTTGGAGGAGTTGAATGGATTTAGACATTTCTTGTTCCACTCGTTGGAGAATCATGCGCGAAATGACCTCTTGAGAGTTACTGGATGATTGTTTCTTTTGAAGATTGTCAATCTTTTGTAAGAGAATGTTTGTCCAATGAGAGAGAGAACGTTCGTGTGGAGGTCCCTGCGAGAGGAGGAGAGAAGTTAGAAGAAGAATGGTCGTGTTGGGTCGTGTTGTTGTGGAGTTCAATGACATTCTTGCATGAAGTTAACTCATCAAGCATGTGATGGATCATGGTGTCCAGAGAATCTGTCATGATTCGAAGTTGGAATTCAATTTGTTTTTTTTGTTGAAAGTATATTTGTGGGAATGTGGAGAGATTTCTCAATCATCCTATCAAGAGAGTTGGGAATTCGTTTTTTGACGTCAAACGTCGGGAAGTCTCAACAAGAGTACAGTGTTCAGGATGAGGCTAAAAATACATTTTTGATATAATGAAATTATAGGGCATCAAATGAAAAAACCATAAGTTGACAGTAATTTCACCAAATATAAATAACACACAGAGTCGAACAGATCTTTGCTCCAGGGTTGTAGTGTGTTGATCTATTTGTAGGATAAGCAAAGGCTTCAGGATAAACTTCTGTAATGACACCTCTGACGATTAGAGGCTGGCGGGGATCTTGAAGTGTAAAGAGTTGAAGAAGAGTCCTTGGAGACAGTGAGGTTTTAAAGCGTTTGGTGGAGGATTTCCATGGTTGAATCTATTTGGGGATCATAAACTCGTTTTGAGTTCCTAACACAAACATGAATGGGAATTCATTTAACTTTCTCATTGATTGTTTTTGGATTTCCCATCAAAAGTGAATGAGTGGATGGGAAGTCCAAGCTCCTCAGTCTCATCATCGAACAGAAATAGCAGTACTTTAAAAACCCATCGTCTGAACCCTATTTATAATGAAAAGAAATAACAGAATCTATCTATTGACAACTCTTCCCAACATTAGTATCATGTCTACAAACAACAATAACTGCGACACTGAAATTCTTCAGAGAATGAATGAATTGGACATACTTTACAACAATTTACTGCAAACACTTCAGAAAGCCGTTCAAGATCTTGATCTCTTTAATTCGACTCATTCCCGTGTCGACCCAACATGGAGAAGTTTAGGTTTTCCGTTCCATGAAAAACTTCGTCAAGATCAATTGTCAGCATTCCAAAGCAGAAGCATAACATCATCAACAACAACAACAACAACATTGGAGAAGAGGTTACCAACGTTTGAAGAGGGTCAACAAGTGATGAAATTCGTATTGAACTCGATGCAAATACATTATACAGGAGATGAAAGGAAGCATTTTCTTTCAAGTGTCGTCGACGCCACTGGCATGTGTGGTTCCTATGCCATGCTCATGATGCATGCTCTTCAAGAAGAAGAATCACTTTATAGTGCTCAACGTGAGGAGTCACCCTCACTAGCATCCTCCACTGATTTCATTGTGTTGGAACAAGAGGAAGAAACTCATTCCTCTATTATTGATAATCTCTCTCTGTACAAGAACAAACTCAATTCAAAGAGGAGTCGGAACACAGTTGGAAATGTTCTTGTTCGAAATCAAAGACTCTCGGAATGGTTCAATAACATCAACAACAGTTGTAATGAAATTCATCATCATCATCAAGGACAGGTCAATGCTCAACTGGTCATGCTCGATGCTTCACTTGAGGATCCAGAACGTTTCTCGTTGCAAGTGGATCAAGTGTTCAATCCAAAGTTGGAACATCGTTCTTCTCTACCTCCTCTGAAAGACAAATCAACAAGTAAGGTTTGCTTACTTGCCAAAGTGAATTCCGATTATTGCGAAAAGCTCATCACCGTTGCCAATTCTCACACAGGTAGGAAGGACACCTTCAAGAATGTTCGGAGAGTGTATTCATTGGTGATGAATGAAAGTGCATGCAAGTATATTTTAGTGTTTCCGAATCGGAGAGAGGTGAAAGACTATTTGATGAACAATGAATCCAATAGGGGCTACTACAACAACACTCCCATATTCAATAATCATCGACCTGATGAAAAGGAGAGCCGTAATAATGGAAATTTCAATTATTATCATGACCAACCTCAAAACAAGGACCGTTTAAGAAGGAACTCCTTCAACAACACTCACTCCGATGATGGCCATAACTATGAGGGTACTTCTTTCAGCAGGAAGAGAAATAACAAGGAGGTGGTAAGTTCATATCAGAAAGATTCTCCCTCAAACTATCATCAACGTTCATATCAGCAAAATGGTAGTAGAAACAATTATCATTTCCAACATTATCGGTCCAATGAAAAGAAACGAAAATATTAAAACAGTTCAGATAGCACTTGATTCTTGTGTAATAATTCAATAAAAGTTTTTCCTTCCGTGAGAAGTGAAAACACACGAGAACGAGTTGCCGTCACTGCAACAGACTCTTTCATGCCATGTTTTTCACAATAATCAAAGAAAAATTGTAAATGTTCACAATCTAAATGCTTTCCAAAAGTGATGTTTTCAAGAGTTTTCACATCGATGGTATATCCAGAATTCAAAAAACGATACCATAAATGGGAATCTTTGAGCGGGTGTTCAAACGCTTTTTCCAGGAGTGAATTTGGATTCTTGAGAAGAGTGTGATGAATGTGAAGAGCTTGTTTTTGCATGGGATGGGGTTGGTCACAGAGAGCTTGTAAACTAACGCTCGTCCTCATTTCATACATGTAGAATTGGGCAGAATTCGACAAACATATAAATTCCATCATGGCCAAGAACAATCCTCTTCCCATCACTTTGATATATGACTTGAATTGATCACAAAACCATTCATGACCTTCTTTACAGACATTTGTGTCATAAACTCCCCAACCATCATAATAACCATAATAACTAAAATAACATCGTTTGAACTGTTTTGCCTGATTAAACTTGTTATCAATATTCAACATTGCGTTTTTCTCATTCACAAATGCAAAATGCACGACATCATCATTTCCAGGAGAGTATGTGAAAAAGCTCACAATTTTTCCAGATCCATTATCCATGCTAATTAATTTGGATCGTTTGATTTGATTCAAATAATCTGTAAAGAATTTTGTTTGAAATTGTTTTGAAAATTTGCTCTCAATTTCGGAATGGGATAGTTTTGAAAAGTCCTCCACCCTCATGGAGTGTCGCATGAGTCGCATCATCTTGTACTCTTGTGGATACAAATGACTCACAAATTCCATCCAATCGAATAAATACGTTTTCACATGATTGGATCTGTTGTATGGATGTATCCATTGATCGATTCAAACTCAACGTTGATTGCAACGACAAATCCCTTCTACCTCATCGATGACATTTTGTATCACATCTTTTCCTTCTCCTTGTTACCAGTCGTTCAATTCCGTTTCTCTCTAGTGTGCAAACATTGGTATGTTGAGTTTGAATGACCACTCGAGAGTTTGATGGTTCGAGAGGAAGAGGATACAATTTGATCGTTCTTTCGTGTTGACATTTTTTTGTCAAAATGAATTTATATTTTCAGACATGCAAAAGTTCATCAAAAATTGCTCATGAATTTTCAGTTTGGAGGTTGTTCCTTGTTCATTTATTTAAAAAATGCAACATGATCATCAGTCCAGAATCTTCTGTCCGTCCGCCCTCTCGACATGGCATGCTGAACAACATTTTATAACGACTGGTATTTCATCCGTGCCACCAAATGATGATCATCATCCGGAATGTAGTGATTTTTTCATTCATGATCCGAATGCCTGTTGGTGTTCTGGATGTAAAAGAAAATTTGAAATTGGTTCCGTAATGTTATTGTGTTTGAATTGTCCTTTTGGATTTCACAAGTCTTCGGATGGAATTTCTCAAAATTCAAAGAATAACCACAATCACAATTCGAAAGGATATATTTTATGTAACAAATGCGGAAAGGAGTTTTCCAAGCATCACCTAAAAAAAGGACATTGTTTTGTGACCTTGATCAACAGAAAATTTAGCTATGAGGCCCTTTTAGAGAGCGCTCGATTCGATACATTATCAAGTAAGATCAGTGCAACATGTATATCAAAGAATGGTGTTCTAGTTGCGGATGATTTCTGTAAAAAAGTAGAGGCCTGTCATGCCAAGGCAAATTGTTGGCTCTTCACAAAACCAAAAGAATTATTTGCAGAAGACGAAATTCAAATTTATAATGATAATATTATACATCGTAGGGTGACCTGTGATGCATGTGAATGCACCATTCACGGAACAAGATATTGTTGTTTGAATTGTGCTGATTTCGATTTGTGCAGTAATTGTATGAAACAACATTTACAAAAATCAAGAAGAAGCATATCGAATGGAATGGACGCCTCCATTCATCCATCCAAGACATTCATGGATGATCAGAACAATTGTTCTAATACCGATACCACTACTACTTTTACGGATACAACATGTTCACACAATCCAAATCATGTGTTTTTACAAACGTTACTTCCATTATTGAATAGACCCAAACAGCTTTCTAATTGTGTTTATTTGGATGATCCGAGTGGACATGACTCCTCTAGAGGAGTCGATTTGATTAGTAGCATGACAAGTAGCAGCATGACGTGGTACAGTGCTTCGCAAAGCATGATTTTAAATAATTTGAATTTCCATGAACAAGCACAGTCATCATCCAGAGCTGTCAATTCACAACAGCCCACAACTCAAAATCTTGTATCCAATACCTACAACACATTCATGTTACAATCATGTAACACTCATGCTGGCTTGAATAGCCACTTGATTGATCTAACGCAACAACACCCAAACGTAATCATCATTCCGTACAATGAGAACCTATTTGACATGCTCTACGAGATTGAATGTTTGAGCTTTTCCAAAGCCTACAATAGGGATTTATTATTTCATATTTTGGATTTATCACTTCACAATTCTTTGGACAAACCGGTCGACTATTTTTCATGGGTTGCCTTAATGAGGACCCCAACGACGAATGATGATTCAACAAAATCATCATCACAATTTCAAATGAATTCCCAACACTACGTTGCAGGATTTATCATGTACAATATTAATAAGGAAAAGGAGAGAGCTGAAATTTCTTCATTTGCAGTACATCCCTCCTTGAGAAATCACGGAATAGGGCGTGAATTGCTCCGCTACTCGTTAGCTCATATTCTCAAGTATGAGTGGTTATGGTATGGCCAGCAAAATGAAATGGTGCATCATGTCATTGACATTAATGACATGCATGACTGTGAAGATGAAGAATTGCGATATTACACCAATGAACCAATTTCGCATTCACACAGTCGATTAATGTGGAAACATTCGTGTAGATGGATTCAACTGCATGTCTCCTCTCTCAATTTAGCAGCTCAAAAACTTTACACCAAATTTGGTTTCAAAACCCACCATTATCATGATAATTATTATTCCCATTTTGGTGGTGACAATAAGAAAAAGCGTCAGCATTCAGAAAAAGAGCTCTATCCGTCCGATACTGGAGATGGAGTGGTCATGATCCTCACTTTAGAGGACAAGGACCATTTATTCAAATTGCAATAATATTATGGATGGCATGGGTCATGTCAACAACATGTTAAGGAACTAGTTTCTTCCTTAATCAACCGATCAACTAACAATACTCACTTGAACAAAATGCAACACCTGTCGCAAAATAAATGATCGACCTCAGGTATAGTTGATTATCGTTCAAGCAAGATGACATGTGGTCCAACTCGTTTCATGATTTTGACTGAACACGTTCTTGAGGAAGATGCTCATGAGAGATCCTCTGAATCGAATCCACGCGCGGTAGTATTAATTTATTTTTGTCCTTTTCTGGTCTGAACAAACTTCAACACCGTTGCACCACCGTTTCCTCCCGTCTCGCCATTCCCTTTCTCCCATCATTTCCACGCTTTCAAAAGCAAGTGAGCAACTAACTCCCTCGAGCTGGGACACTAACAGATAATTAATATAATGAGAAAAAAAATCGCCACTGGTTTGGACTTTATCCGAGTTGTATTCGTCGTCGAACGCGTGGACCCAACAACGGTTGAAACTTGCCATTCCGACCGTTTGAGTTTTTGAGATTCATTATTGCACTTTTTACTCACCCAAAGACATACCACTTTCATTAAAGAAGAGAGATTGAAGCAATTTTCCGAAGCAGCTCTTTCTCCAAGTTAGTTTTTAGACGCGTCTTTTTGTACAAATCCTCAATTTTATATCCGATTCTCTGCTCGATATGAGGGTTGTTCATCCATCCTCTGATAAGCCTCAGTCGGTAAGTTTGGAAAATTCTCTCTTCGTTTTGAAAAAAATAGGCTAACCAGTCAGTTGATTCAATAATTGATTTTATCATCAACTCTGTACAATCATCACAATGAATAAGATTATTGAAAAGTTACTTTCGGGAGATTTAACGACCATTGGAGTTACCGCTTTCGCTATCGTTGCAATTTCAGTTTTGGTCAATAAAATTATGGGAAGCAGACCAACTAAACCCGTTGAAAAATCATCATCCACCACAACTGCAACCACTGCTCAAATGAAGAAGGAAGAGAGCGTCATCTCTCCTGAGGAATATAGACCATTCAAACTCATCGAAAAGAAGAGTCTTACAGAAGGAGAGAATGTGAAATGTCCAGTTCGTCTCTTTAGATTTGAATTACCTGCAGGAAAGAGTTTGGGATTGCCCGTGGGTCAACACATTTCATTGAAGTATGTTTTAATGATGATGACGCTAATGATTATCTAAATATTATATATTTCAAACCTATTCAACAAAATCGATTCGAAATATATCTAATTTTTCACATGACGGAATCCGAACCTTTCCTCGCCACCCCAAACAACAACCCGTTCCGATTGCACAATTCATCATCATCACCACGATCATGTGGACAATGAATGAAAATACAATCCGCCGCCCATCCATTATTATTATTTTAATAATACAACATCCAATATCAGAGCCACCATCAATGGCGAAGAAGTTTCTAGAAGCTACACACCAACCTCTTCGAATGATGACAAGGGATTTTTCGATCTTGTCGTCAAGATTTATCCAAAGGGTTTGATGACTCAATACTTGGACAATATGAAGATTGGAGACACCATTTTGGTTAGCGGACCAAAGGGTCGTTTCAATTATGAGAAGAACAAGTACAACAAGTTGGGAATGATTGCTGGTGGTACCGGCATTACCCCAATGCTCCAAGTGATTGAGGAAATTCTCAAGCATCCAGACGATAAGACTGAAATTGCTTTATTGTATGGTAACTTGACTGAACAAGATATCATTTTGCGTGACCGATTGGAGGAATTGGCCAGAAAGCATTCTCAATTCACCTTGTATCATGTTTTGAATGAACCTCCTGCAAATTGGACTCAGGGAGTTGGTTTCATCACTCAAGAAATGATTGAAAAGTATTTGCCACCTGTAGGTGAGAAGATGAACATTTTAATGTGTGGCCCTCCACCAATGTTGGGAGCCATGAAGAGCCACTTGGAAAAGCTTGGCATGAAGCGTGGCGAACATTACTTTTCTTTCTAAGGTCGATGTGTATGTTTGTGACATTCACGACTCTAGAGGGTTTAGTTTTTTATAAAATGAATTTATTTAACCTTGAATGCTTTTACTGTGATTCCAGTCGACGCAATTCAATAATAATTATAATCAATAATTGGCATGATCCAATTTTTGTTTTGTTGGGAATTGTTAAGCTTCGAATTGACATATAATTTTATTATAATTTAATGATAATAATTGAAATATTATCTGTAGAGCCAAGAGAAAGGGATCGCTTCAAAATGAATTCGGCTAATTGTTGGCAGTTCATAGTGTTGGCATTTTCATGGATCAAATTGACACATTCTTGGTCTGAAATTACATCCCAAACTCCATCACATGCCAAAATGAGATAATCATATTCATTCTCAGTCAAATCAACAAAGGAGTGATAGGGTTCAGAAATGACCCAATCCTTCATGGCATGATCTCCAAATGATCTAGTTACACTGAGAACACCATTCACACGATTATATGCAACAAATCCATTCTTTGCCTTGATACGTTTCACTTCTCCCTCGTCACTGGCTTTATGGTCATAGGTAAGTCTTTCAGCAGTTCCATCCTTCTTTGAAATAACAACGCGAGCATCTCCGCAATTTGCTACATAGAGGAAACGTTTCTTCGAACTTGGAAGAGGTCTTATATAGCACGTGATGCTAGTAGCTCCGTTGTATAAAATTTCTTGAAGTTTAAGCTCCGCATCCATTCTACTGTAAGCTTGGTTAAAGACTTGAGTGACATCAATGAGCTCAGATTGTTGAGAGTTCTCCATGTCATTCAATTCTGATTCGAAAATGTTGTGGAATCTATTTTGTACAATGTTGACAGCACCACGTCCACCATGTCCGTCATAGATGGCAAAAAAGCCTTCACCTTCCTTTCCTCTAAATCGATCAATCATACAATGTCCGTCTTCGTTGGTTCTTCTGTGTCGGGGATTCATATCTTCAGCAAATCCAATATCTTGAAATGATGAAAATGGTGGTTTTGGTACTTGAAGAGTATTGGCATGATTAACTTGATTGCTTTCAATGTCGTTTTCGAGAGACATGATTGTGGATTGTTTGGTAGATGTGTTTACGAGTTGTGAATCTAATTCCGTTAGATTATAATTCTTCTTCTATGAAATTTATGTGTGTTTAACAATGAAACAATAATAACACAAAAATCGTGCGGTGTGGTAGTGGTCAGCAAAAATAATGATGATGGTTTTTTCAAATAATAATGATGATGCAACAAGCAACAACAACAATAGATCAACCAATAAAACACACGAGTAAGCCGTGATTGTTGTTGTGATGGTGAATCGGATGGCAAAAGAATATTTTTTTTGTCGAAAGATGATGATTCAAAGTAGAAGTGATCAAAAATTTGGTGGTGTGATGGTTGTTCAAGCAATGAGGTCATAAGAGGATAAAGCAGTGAAAGACAAAATTCAGAGAGAGGACAATGAATTCGGACCAATTCATGGAGGAGGATGAATCGAGAATGCAAGAGAGATTTTTTGAAAAGGTACATCAAATAGGTGAGAAATCTCTTAATCGAGTTCACTCACTTCACTTACCGTTTTGTGTGGCAGTAGGTCATCATCAAGCTTTTGAGCGATGAATTGAGAGAGTGGAATCCCTTTTTTTGTTGGTTGTTGTTGATGATTGGTATTCGTTTGGGAGGAAGAAGATGACGACGACCCTCCTCTTGGTCGTTGTTGTTGATGTTGCCTGGTGGAGAGATGATCGGATTGTGGAGGCGATGCTGGTATCTGAGCACTACTACTCCACGTCGTTGTTGTTGTTGAACTATTGAGAAAACCCATCATGGATGAGGTGGGAGTTCTGAGCTCTTCTTCATCATCTTGGGGAAGATCTTCTGTATTGAAAGTTCGCTTAGAGTCCACAGATTTGGACGAGAAGAAGGACCGAAGTGTGGGCATTCTTTTACTGTGTGTAATGTATTACGAATACGGATGAAAGGGTGGTGGTGGTGGTGGGCAAGTATACTCTTGGAGATGATGTACACACTATTTGGAGCGGATTCTATCAAAGGGAGTTACGGTATGGTAATGAATGGTTCGATATGAAGTTGTTCAAAATTCGGAGCTCGTAACAGGTTTTGAAGATGAAAATGCAAAGTCCTCAAAATCAATTTCCTTTTTTATTCGACCGAGTGGATGAGTGTGTGAACACACAACATTCGTGCACTTATTATCTGATGGTAGAGGCTCCTCTGGGAGATGTTGGAAGAAACTCTTTGTGTGGAAGTGCTTGTTGATGTGTCGAGGAGGACGAGGAGGGCAGTGAGGATGATGACATGGCAACAACATGTTGTTGGTTGAGAGGATTGGTTGTATTTGTTATGGACGATGAAGGGAATGAGTGAGTTGGAACGATTTTCTTCATCAGTTTCAGTGTCGATGTGGAAGTGGAGGCATGTGGTGGGTTGTGTTGAACAAAAGCACCAACCATTGATGACGAGGTCGAATTCGAAGAGGTTTGGAGTGTATTCTCCTTATTGGACCGCAATGCCAAAATCCAATCATTATCTGCAGCAAAGGACACTGGAAGCATGGAAGGTTTTCTTTTGAAATCTCGTGTGGCTCCAATTCGATGCTGTGCCGATTGGGTGTAGGCCATATAGCTTGGTATTGGTTTTGGAGAGGTTGGAGAATCTCCTTCGAATTTGACCTTTTTGGTCTTTCGCTTCGTTGTTGAAGGGACACCATTGGTGGTATCGTCGAATTTTCGTGTCTTAGTACCCTTCAGTTGATTGGGTGAAAGAGGAGGATTCACATGATCCACATGTGACTTGGATGGCGAGTTTGGTTTCTTGAGTACTCGTCTCAGTTTGCCTTGCTCAACATTCTTCGTTTCCAAATAGTCAGTTCTGAATTTCTCAAATTTTTCTTTGAGAGCATTAATGTCTTCGACTGCACTCTTCTTGAGGGGCGAGAAATGGCGGTGAACATGATGAGGATCGGCTTGATTGTTCGTGTGGTGATTCCTCTTTGAAGGTGACGATTGAGTGGCGGTGGTGGTGTTGTGGTTGACCTGCGAGGAATGTTGAGTACCCAATGCCTTTTTGAACAAGACAGAGTTGTTGTTGTTACTTTGGTCGCCACCATCATTCAAATCTTCCATGATGAGATCGTCGTCTTCTGGTGTCAGCACTATACTCTGTTGTGGGTGATTGTCCACAAGAGAGAGGTTATTCATTTGAGGAGACAATGGAGGTGATATGGACTTGTCCGATCCTGAATCGCTTACCATGGTCGTGTCGACACATGGAGTCTCCTCAATCAAGAAATTGTTAATGAGGGGTTGTTTTTTTCCACTGTGATCATCATTCTGTCGACCGCAGGCAGAAGCATTTGAGGAAGGCATGGCTTTTTGTTGACGTCGAGCTCGAATCAATTTGGAGGAGGATTGTTGGGCAAACTCTTCAGGCGTAATAACGAATTTCTTGTCTCCTGTAGGTACATTGGGGAATGAAAGTTGGAAAAGAGAGGAGAATTGAGTGGTTGAACTGTTTCGTCGCTTCTTGGCTCCTGTGTGAATGTTTTTGGGAGTCTTGAGAGCATCCTCAACCATTGCATCGTCATCAGTGTCGAAAGCTAAACAGCCGTTTGTGCCACTTGTTCCATGATGATTACTTTCTTGGAAAGCATGTTGCTGCTTTTCGACGGCATCTAATAAGTTGCAGGCCATGGTATAGGCACGTTCAAGCTCGGGAGTCAATGAATTGGTTTCTTTCAATCGATCATACATGTCTTGCATGACGTCGTGAGCTTTTGAAGAACAATATTGAGCATCCTCCAAAATGAGAGCCATTCGTTGAACTTTAGATTTGTGATGGTCAATCATTCTTTCCAGGTCTAG
Organism: Naegleria fowleri; assembly: GCF_008403515.1. Taxonomy (NCBI): domain Eukaryota; phylum Heterolobosea; class Eutetramitea; order Acrasida; family Naegleriidae; genus Naegleria; species Naegleria fowleri. The sequence goes on from NW_025407936.1 coordinate 105,651, forward strand.
GTTGAGTATTTCCTGATCATGAACCTTCACTTGAAGATCAAGTAATTGTCTCAATTCGTTATTTCCAATAATTTTTGGAACATGATCCTGTATGGACTTGGTGCAAGATATATTTTCTTGTAATTGATGTTCAATTTCCTCCTTCTTTGAAACATATTCTCTCTTGGCAAGAATAAGGGTATCTGCATCTTTTTGACGTGTATGGATACGAAGTGGTTTTTCTTCACCTGGATGCTCTCGAGACCACCTCTCAATTTCATTCTTAATGGACATAATTTGTAAAGAGTTTTGTCTGTCCTGTTCCTCGAGCTCTAGTAAAATTCTTCGATTCTTGATTTGATCTTGGAAAACTGTGGTAAGGCTGGCTCGCAACCCTTCAGTGCTTTGTCGTTCCTTTTCGTATTGCTCATTCTGTTGTTGAGCATTGGTGGAAAGTTCTTTTTCTTTGGTTTGTAGTTGAATCTTCAATTCCTGTACCTCAATGCGCAGCTCATCAATAATTTTCAGATACTTGGTAATGTGGAAATTGACATTGTGTATATTCTTCTTAACCAATGTTTTGATATTCTTGGCTCGGTTTGCATATTTGAGAGTGTTATAGGTATCATCGTAGCATAGGTCACTTGGACTCAAATTGGCAATCATAACGGTCCTGCAATTTCCACCAAGTGAGTCCTTGAGTAAACGAGTAAGCTTTGAATTTCTATATGGAACGTAACCCTTTCCTTTGTTTTTTCCCAGCGCATTAATACAATTAGCAAGAGCAAGGAGAGATTTGTTAATGTTGGCTCCTTCAACAAGTCTGGCGCCTCGGTTTTTGGTGACAGAGGCTCTTTCTGAACCAGCCAAGTCTATCAATGAGAGTTTACCAACGCCCACGTCTGCTTGAATATTGGCTGTTCGGTCTGTTTGTTGTACATTGATTTGAAAAACAGCATGAGATCGCGATGATTGAGCATTTGCTGCAGTTCCAAATTGTGTTCTATTCGAAATACCTCTTTGAATAAGTTCTAGAGCCTGATCGGCGTTGTGACATTCGTGCTCTGAAAGCCCTGATACCACAATTCCCTTAGTTTTGTCCTCACGAATTTCGTGATTGACAGCTTTTCCGTTTTGAGGGACAAGCAAATCATGAATGTTTTCATTGTACACTTCAAGAAATGAGACTGTCACTCGGTATGTTTTTTCATGTTTTCGTTTCTCCATCATTCGAAAAATGTCAATGATGGTTAAGGGCAGAATTCCTGGTCCACTGATTTCTGAGCCAAACATGGTGAACTGTGAATTGTTCATAAAGATGCATTTTGAAGGTTTGTTTTTTTGGGTTTTTAAATGTGCATTTAAATTATATATTATTATATATTAGATATTTAAATTAAGTCATGCGGTTAATGTCAATCAACATGATCGTGCCATTCATGAATTATTATTCAATCGATCAATACCAATACTTACAGTCTTACCTGCACCAGTAGCTCCATACGCAAATACTGTGGCATTATATCCATCCAAGACACTCTCCAAAAGTGCCTTTGCAGAATTTTCATAGACTTCGAGTTGTGTTGCTGTCTCATCAAAGACGCGATCAAAGGCAAACCTTAATTCTTTTCCTCGTCGTAATCCAAGTGCTCTACGTTGCTGTTGTGATCCTTGTGCAGAATCAGATGGATCGAAAACAAGTACATTCCTATCAATCACTCTCACAATGGAACTTGTTTTTCGTTCTGCTTTTTCTCTGGCACTCTCGGGTCTCACCCGTACTGTAACTAAAATGTTGCTTGAACTTCCTTGCATGGAGGTAAAGGGATCCTCCGTTAATGATCCCGTGTTTGTTGAGTCCGTGTTCCACGTCCGCAGCGAGCTTATGAATCGATCTTCATCATTATTCGTGTTTGCATTGTTTTGAAAATTATTGTTTTGGGTAAAAAGTTGATGTGGATAAGCCTGCGATGATGGTGCGAGAACATCTTCCGTAGTATTCATATCATTCTCTGCAGATTGAATGAGCATCATCATTTCTGTTGTTGTGTTCTTTTTGAGATAAAAACCAATGACTAGTGTTGTTGTGGTGTGTCGTACGATGAGAGAGAGATGAACGTTCTTTTTTTTATTTGTTTTGGTTTTTTTTTGCAACGGTTTTGGGCGCGGAATCACAATTTTTCAATCTCGAAAAACAACGAGCGTTGTTGAGGTTTTTTCCCAGCTCGGAGGCTATAAAACAGTGGAAACAGGGCGGAACGTTTCAATCAGATCTCTCATGTCAACATGTGCCAACGATTAATAACGTTGAACTGTCAGTGCAGAGGAGAACCAGGTTATTGAGAGTTAGAGATTAAAAAAATGTTTCGTTCTGCATCTTCCTCGTTCTTTCGCAACTCTCTCTCTTTAAAAAAAGCAGCATGGACGAGACGAAGGTTAATATCGGGATTAAAAAACTCATTGTTTCCTGGGCAAGGATGGCCAACGATAATGATGAATGTTAATTCTATGATTGTTTTTCATACAGGTTTTGACACCTCCCGGAGAGAAATATCCAATCATCTTGATTCTTCACCATCATCATCATCAATCAAACCACAATCCACACCTAAACATGCCAAAGAACAAATACCAGCATTAAGAGCGAAAAAACCAACACATCTCATTCGAAAACCTTTTATAGACACAATTCATGATCCTCAAATGAAACAACTTTCACAAAACGCACAAGAATTTTGGGAAATGGATCAAAATGGTGCCATTGAATATTTAGAACAGAAATTAGCAACAGCCTTGAACGAAATTTCTGCCAAAAACAACAACGACAACACAAATATTGACATTAAATATGAAGTGAGTGTGGCCAAAGTAGCGGAACAATTAGCAACCATGTACTATGCCATGGAGAGATTTGATAAAGCCCTCAATCTATTCTCAGAGCTAAAAGACAAGTATTATTCATACAGAAAATACATTGTAAAGAAAACAAATCAAACACAAGAGGAGAGTGACGATCAAGAAGAAATTATTGAAAACGACTCCTTTGCCATTGTAGCAACCAATTTATCGGACTGTTTAATAGGATTGGGACAAGAGAAGGAAGGAAGACAAGCACTTTTAGACGCGTTGAATGCATGCAATTATGGTCGTGAAGGCCTTCAATCTGGACCTATTACTGAAAAACTGTCATATATGGCCCTTCAAGATTCGAAAGCAAAACATTTAGATCTCTCTCAGAAAATGCAAATTCTTAAAGATGCCATTGAACTCATTGATTCCCGAGAAAAGGATACACAGAACTGTGATGTTTTGTACGCAAAGGGAATTTTATATGAAGAATTATCTAAAATTTTGCCTGTTACAAGGGTGACCGAAAGGGAGCAATATCTTGAAAACGCTGTTCAAAACTATAAGAAAATGTTAGAAATAGATCCTACTCAGTATCATGCCATGATGAATGCTGGTGATTGTTGTTGCAAACTTGGAAAAGATGCAGAGGGGTTGAGTTATTACAATCTATTTATTGACAATTTTGACGAAATCCTCAAAGATGGCCGATTTAAAACCAAAAATTTAGATGTTTTCTCCATGTATGTGGACATTATTGTGAAATTAGGAATTGCCTATGCAAAATTTGAGGACTATAAGATGGCTATCAAACAATTTGGAATTTGCATTTCATTTATTGACCAGGTATTGCAACATAATTCTGCGCCAAATGCAGCTGCATTAAGGTTTTACAAAGTGGCTGCATTAAATAAGAGAGGAATTTGTTTCTTACGCCAACATGAGTACTGGAAATGTGTAAATGACAACACAGAGGCAATTAATATTGATAATACATATTTTCCTGCATTTAGAGATCGAGCTGCAGCATATGAAGCTCTTGGAAAATTAGACTTAGCAAAGGAGGATAAGGTTCAATGTGAATACTTGAAAAGAAAGTATGCTGTTAGCACCACTTTTTAAATTGAACTTGGGTATAATGTGACCCTTCATATATATGGGCATTCAATGAATGAATGGAACTGACAATTTTCATTTTCCTGATTAATAACCATTCCGACCAAGAAAGGAAATTTTTATTAAAATTTTTGTTTGCCACCTTAATAAATAATTTATAAAGTTCCGCGCACACAATTTGGCTCAGTCAATGATCGATGCTGCATTGAAAGTTGTTTGTGTGAAATCCTATGGATGAACTATAGTTGACCACAATCCGAAATGATCACCTTCTTTGAGACTGCTCCTAATCTATTGCCGTATTGTTCCAAATCTTTTAACACTTCCAAACCTAGATGAAAGTTAACACTGTTGTTGCTGTCTTTTGAACACCTACCTGATGTTACTTTTCCAAAGGCGACATGCTTTCCATCCAATTGAGGAAGCGGTCCCTCAGCCATGGTGAAGAAAAACTGGCTACTTGCTGTGTTAGGACCACTATTGGCCATTGACACAATGCCCTGTTCTGAATGTTTTACAGTGAAATTTTCATCTTCCATTTTGCCACTCTCGTAGATGGATCTGCCCGATGTACCATTTCCTTTAATAATATCTCCAGTTTGAATGCAAAAACCAGGTTCAATTCGATGCACTTTGCAATTCTTGTAATGCAAGTTTTTACCTCCTTTTTGACCCTTTTCGCCTTTGCCAAGTTTTGCAAAAACGTGTGAAATACAAATATACAAAAATTTAAAAATTTTAGAATAGATTAACCATAATAGCGTATAATTCCAAAATTTGTGAAGATGACAAAAATATAGGAATATCATTGATTATCCATTAAAATTATTATTAATATCGTATAATGTCATAATCATTCCGAACATGAGTTCAAAAAATTTCAACAGTATCATTTGATATTTGTTGTGGACACAAATAAGATCATAACGATCGCATCGTTAAAAAATTCCAATGAATATGATTTCTTCTTGTTACTCCAAGTAGATTGATATTTAATATTACACCAACCTGTACATAACGCTCTAAAATTCTCTGCAGTTTTTGGAACAATATCCGAAAACAATTCAATCTCCACCTTTCCTACTTTTTTATTTCCAACAGAAAACTCTAAAAACACTTTAGGTCTGGCAGACATTTTTTTTGGAAAATTATTTCGTGCACCTCTGTTCAAACAAAGAGTTGTTTTACGCATCCAACATCCAACCCAAACAAAGTTGGTACTGTTAAGCTGACAATATTACAATTTCAGATATTTGTGCATTCATACACACGGTGCACGGACTTTGCATTTCTTGTTTTGATTTTTGGCTTGCCACCAGGCGAGTTTTTTGAATATTCGTTTTTCACTCGCTGCCTATGGTCTTCCTGTGCTGGGTTTCCTTATCAAGCACCGTGGCTTGAATCTTTCTCACCGACTACCGGAGAGAACAAAAAGGGATGAAATTGAAAGGACAGGAAAAAAAACAAAAAAAATGTCCATCCTTCTCTCGTGTTTGAAATTCACGACAACCACAGCGATCTTTCTGATTGCTGCATTTCTGGGTGTGGTCTTGTTTTATCCATTTCCAAAGCTTGATCAGATATCCAAAGAATGGCCATTGAAGACGATTGAAGAATATGAAAAGAAAATGGCTCCGATGATGGCTTCGCATGGAGTCCACTTGTCCTTCTTTCCCAAGAAAGCCTCATGGAGAAAGATCAAATTGTCCAATGGAATGGAAATGAACATGTTAGAAGGTGGAAAGAGAGAAGGAGATGCCAATCAAAAGTTACTGATTTTTATGCATGGCTATCCTGAGACTGCTTTACGTAAGTGTTGATTCAGTGCCTCAATAATGTGTGATGTGATGGATCTTTGAACTTGCCAAATTGATGGTACTGTGTGATTGGTATGAATTATGCATGGTTCATCCAACACTATTACTTGTTCAATGGTTATTTGTTAGTATGTTGGGGACGATATTTAGATCACTTTATTGAAAAAGGATATTGGGTCATTGCTCCAGATATGAGAGGCTTCAATGAAAGCTCTAAACCTCTTCCAGAAAATGTGGACATGCAACAAGTGATGAATTTTCCCAAATCATTCTCATATGGTGCCATTAAAAAGTACTTGTCTGATTTACATCGAACTGCCTATCTTTATACAGACAAGTATTATGCAGAGGATTATTACTTGTTGGTGACAGAATATGCAAAGAGAGATAAGGCCATTTTCATCACTCACGATTGGGGTGTAAGTTGTAGTAGTAGTATTGTGACTTGTTTTTCTCATTCTCCATTTCTCTCTGTTTATTATTTCATGTTTATTGCTTAATGTTGATCGATGTGATTGACTGGAATGGAATGGGAATTTTTTGATACTGTGTCATTGTTTTCATGAATACATCTATGAATGATTATTTCCATGCACATGTTGAAATTCATCAGAGTGGAGCTGCTTCGTATGTCAGGCGTGAACATCCAGAGATTTTCGAGAGATTGGTTATGGGTGTTGGAAACTTTTTAAACACTCAATTCATTAAGAATCGACCACTCGACTTTGTGAAACAATTATTGAAGTCATGGTACATCTTTTTCTTCCAAGTATTGGGCGTGTCTGGTAAGTTCATTAATTTTGTATGAGAAACTAAAAAATAATGAACTCACTCTTTTTGGGTGTGTTGAATTTACAACATCATTTAAAAATCGTCCCAAACATTTGTCAAATTCGAACGAACATTTTCAGATGTTGCCGTCTCGAGAGATGATTTTTCCTTCTTACTCTTCTTTACAGGATTTGATGAATTGGGACGTCAGGGACGAATGTCAGTCGAAGAATTGAATTTATGGGCCAATCATTGGAGAAAGAACTTTGTCACAGCGACCTCCATCTACAGAGGTGCCTTTAGAAACTCCAAACCACCTCAAAAGCTTGAGAACAAATCAGTTCCAATTCCCATTCTTTATATTCATGGTGAAAATGATCGATACATCACAAGTGCACCCATGTACTTTTTTTGTGGAGAATATTCTTACAGAAGAGGCAAAGAAGAAATCGAGTGTGTATGAAGTGAAGAATGCTCCTCACTGGACTCAATTGTATGGAGAGGAAATAATTCCACAAATTGAGAAATTTATTGCAAGTGCTTAATTTAATGCGAAATGCTGTTGTTACCTTTTTATGATATCATAAACAATGATGTTTTGTTGTTTCGAGGAAATTGTTTGGCACCTTAAAAAAGGCTTTTTTTACATCATCGAAAAAAAAATGATGAACTCGGAACAACAACGCGACAGCTTTCTCACCACCAAACACGGAAAAACTCGATACATTTTGAACAGTACCAACCTCGAAGCACCCACGGATCATTTGATTGTTTTTGTTTGTGGTATTTCTTCTCATTCCTATTCCTTTCACTTTTTAGTGAAAGCACTTATGAAACAATGGACTTCATCATCGTCCTCACAAAATATTAAATATTTGCGTTATGATAAATATGGAAGAGGAAAGTCATCAAATCCAACGGATATTCTCCATGATGGTGATTTATTTGTTGAGCAATTGTATGAATTAATTGACGGTATTGAACTGAAGCCAAGACAACAACAAAATAATAATAATAATAATAATACATCAACATTATCAGCAAAACCAAGAATTACAATCATTGGATTCAGTATGGGAGGTGCTATATCAACACTTTTTGCTTCCAAATATTCCGATTTGGTGGATGATTTGATTTTATTTTCTCCAGCAGGAGCGAAATGGTAAGAAATCAAAAGACATGTTTCTCAGTCTTTTTCTTACATATCATATTCACATGGCAATTTCCTCATTGATCATTTGTACTCGATATAATTGTAATTATTATTTCAAAATTCAACTACAGGAAATTACCATTTGGAAGTTCACTGGTGAAAGTTTCTTGGTTAGGAAGTATCATTTATGGAGCTCTTCATAATGCTTCCACGACTGAGCAAAAAATTGCGACGGGTCTTTTTGATCTGAATAACGAATTGGTGAAAGAACGAATGAAGTTTGCTGTAGAAATGAAAGAAAAAGAGGATGATTCAAATTCGCAAATTAGCAGTTTTGTCAACTCTTTCACGTAGGTAGGCCATCTTTCTCTTCTTCCTAATATCATTTCGACATGGATTTATTGTAACATGGGAACATTTTAATATTGGATTGAATTAATGTCAGTAACTTCCCGCTAACTGCTATTGAGGATAAAATTCAATACATTGGTACCAAATATCACATGAAAATTATGGTAATTTGGGCTTTATTTGATGTCACAGGTTTGTGTCTATTATTGATTCATTTGACATAATAATTAGAACAACAAAAATAATGGGCATTGTCTCATCCAACACATATCTATAAAACAGTACCTGGAGATGAATGTTTTCCAACATATTTCAATATACTTGGACAACATCCAAAATCAAGATTTGCAATACTGAACAATACGAGACACATGTTTTACATGGAAAGAGAAGAAGATACAGCAAAATTAATTTATAACTTTCTGAATGATCCAAATGACGATGGAGATGTATTTGAACGATCATCAAGGGCTTTGCAGAATATTCAACCACAGCCCTCCAACGAAAAATTAATGTCCAATAGTGACAAGATCAAGCTAACATGTTTCACAGAACATCAAGAGTTTAAAAAGTTTATCGTTTAGTTCTTGTTCTTGATTTCAGTTGTTCTTCCTGTTGGGATTATTTGGTTTCTCTTAAGCTTAGTATTTTCTACTTGTATAGATCTTTCCATGGAATGTTGATAAACAGAAATTAAATGATTTACATTTCGCAGTATGGAGTCTCTCAATGTGGCATCCATGGTCGGTTTCGAAATTTGATCCAACGATTTCATAATTGTGAATTTGTCTTCGGCCAATTGATCCAAAAGCGAAACGGTCAATTTGTTGACAGTCTTAACTCTCTCGCTTGCTCTTTTCTTGCTCAAAGACGCAATATTGTCCTCGTGATGTTTTTCAATAAAGCCGACATAGGTGTTGACAACCATTCTGCAACACTTTTCACAGAATTCACTTCGAACCTCGTCACTGAAGGTTTCGTTTTCTCTGACAGCATTGATGAAAGGAATAACTATTTCAAAGCATTGTTCAACTAGGCTTTTCTTGTCCGTTTTCATGGGAACAATTCTTCTCTTGTTGCCTGGTTTGGTCGGTTTTTGAAACTGTGAATAGTACTTTCCAAAGTTGAAATCACTCTCCTGAAAGAGTCGTTCTATTTGTTCATCTAGCTCATTTCTGAGAGAAGAGAAAAAACAGTCAGTAATCATTCCCACACCTCTTTTCATTCCATTAAGCAAGGATTTTAGCATCAAGAGACAGTTTGTTTCTGTGAGAGCGTGAGTGCAAGATTTGTCGAGATGGCTCTGAAATCCATAAGTACGAACATGCGTAGATCCTTGTAATACCTGCACCAAATGGTAAAGAAATTCAAGGAGGGCATAGAGATCGGAGGAGAGAGTGACACAATCCATTTTGCATTCCTTAGCTCTCCTGAGTTCTTGAATTTTGAAATGAGTAAAATTGGCAATCATTTGAAAAATGCTAAATAATTCAAAACGATTTTCTTGAATCCAGTCAATGAGCTGATCATTATTTTGATGTAAGTTTGTTTTCGATTTCCCCAAACTATTCCTGAGATCGTTCAGACTGTGCCTCATGGTTGGATCGGAGCTCTTTTTGTGCGAGTTGGGGGCAAAACCAAACAACATCCGATAAATAGAAGGAAAATCCTCTTCTTCTACACAATTAACAGAAGTATCTTCATTTCTCTTTCCACTAGAAACGTATTTATCAATGGACATATATTTTAGACTCTACGATTTGAAGTTTACAAGGCATTCAGTTCCAACCATAATGTCAAGTAAATTAACATGTTTTTGCCCTAATATCAAGAACACTTACAGTAAATAGAAGGTTAAAAAAAGCAGAGTTGCACCCATGAAAACCTTGTTGTAGAATTTTTCGTGGTGACACGGTTGTCACATGAGAATGGTTTAAATTTTCCTTAGTAGATTGACGTTTTGCCAGTCGTATACTCTCATGCACACAGTGAAGAATGGGTTTGCACAGTGGCTCATCTTTTTTCTTAATACTCAATGGCTCTACTCTTTCATTCGATGATGTTGACGGCTCATTAATTGAACTCTCTCCGTGAACCATTGAAAAAATTCTATTATTCAAGTACTCGACATAAAACAAAGTCAAACTTTCAACATTCTTCTCTTCTAACGAGGGAAAGAACACTTCACCCATCTGCAAAAAAGAAATGTTCATGTCTTCAATTTGTTTCAAGGTGCTATTGTAGTCAAATAAATCATCACTAGTGGCCGAATTAATTCGTTCAGTATCGAGTCTGAAAATGTCTTTAGAGACTAAGGAATCCTGTTCGTGTGCATCTATGCTAGTGCAAGCAGATAGTGTGGACATGTTTAAAGTCTTTGAATTGCTGATGGACTGTTGAAAGTTCTTTCTATTTTCTGCGATATGTCCATACTGAAGACTCGAAAAATCAGGATTCATCAACATTCGGACTGAACCACATGTTAAAAACGGTAAAGACACTTGTTTCAGCTTTTCCTTAATAATTTCTGTCACTCCACTGATGTAGACAAACTCTTCCGAAATTAATCCTTCTAAATATTTTTTACAATCCTCCCAATTCATTGTAATTTGTTTTTGTACTCGAATACGGGACGAGTTCATGTTATCTATTTGTTGCTGTTTCTTTGGAAATGCAAAATACTCTTGGGGAGGGCTACTAAGATCGGCCGATGTGTTTCCACAAGATAAAATAGTAGTTGAGTTTGCTCTCGGAGATGTAAATGATCTTGGAGAATGAAAAACAAAACTAGTGTCAATGGCATTTAAATCTACAGTATCCAAGAGACTGAGTTTCTTAATTGGAATTCGTCCTTCTATATTGTAAATTCTCTCTAATCGAACATCGGCGGCGCATTTCATTAATTCTTGTGAGGAAATTATGAACGATTCTAACGAGATTTCCACATTATTGAATTGTTCACAAAATTTGTCAAAAGATGAGCTCATTACACTCGGCCGCATATTCAAAAACCATGAATCTAAAAAGTATTGTTTCAGCGTATTAATCAGTTGGAGATACTCTAATGAGAGGAGGTTCATTTGGTTGACAACTTCAAGAACTCGATTGATTTGAGAGCGAAATAATTCACATGAATACTCATGTATTTTCTCGTAATCGGACATGATTTTGTTCCAATATTTCAAAATGACTACTTTTGCTGTTGCAAACCGATGTACTAGCTTATCATCAAACAACTTGAGATAAATGTTTTGTATCATGATTTGTTCCTTCCGTAGGTCTTCAAAATTCATGGAGGGTGAGTTGAGAGCCATCATTGATAGTAATTTCCATGCCTTTCTGATGGGTTTAACAACATCAAAGCACGTTTTGAAAAAATCTTCCAAATAATTCAAATCCAGTTTTACTTCTGATATCGGACCAGAATTAAATTTCTTTTCCATCTCTGCATTGATCTTCAAGGCCCGAATCAAATTCTTTTGAAAATCCAAAGATAGATATTCCCTATCAAAACACTGCAACGAATCATCCTCTCTATTCATTGTCATTTTTTTTGTTTTGCCCTTTTGATGGAGAACCTTCAAAGAGGTCTTCCGAAAGGAGAAAACAATTTGTAAGTGAGATCCTTTCATTTTGGCGCAAAAAAATCACATGCATCGAATCCTCCTCCTTATATAGTATTTCTCAATTTTTTCTTGTACCACTCTTTACTAGCTGCTAGTATATTGTGAGGTAGATAGTGCCACTTTTGATAGGTGGATTCTTTGTTAGACAATTCTCTAGTTGAGGTTGACATTTTTGTCGCACACTTGTTTATTCTTGTCAATTAGTTGCGAAAAGGAATTCAGTCGCAAGAGCCATCGAATTCGATGTTCCTTAAAAAAAAAATTCCGTTCTTGGAAACATCACTCGGTCCGTTGCTGCGTTGCTGGAGTCGACGAGTCTCTCGGTCCGAAGATCATTTGAACAGCAGTTTTTATCATTCGTAATTTTAATTTTTGTTGTGTTTGGGTGATTGGTGTTTTTTGGTGTTTTTTTGATGCTTCCTTGACATGTCCAACAACAACAATAATACAAGTGGTTACGACGAACAACAACAAAACATCTCTTATGGTGATGATGATGAACCACATCAATCAGCTGAAATAATAACCAATACAATTGACGTTATTCTGGATGTGAATGAACACAATGAAAACAAGGCTATTTCATCTCATCATCAAGAAGTAGACACGATTCGTTCTGCAGCAATAGTGGAAGCATCATCGGAAACTATGGTCCCCAATCATAGTAGTGGTAATAATAGTAATGGCAACAACGACAACAACAACAACAACCATAATTCCATACATCTTTCTATACAACAACAACCAACATCAACGATTTTGTCAGGAAATGTTCAGAAAGACACCAAAAGTACCGAACCAGTGAACCCAACCCCCTTGACGAGTGGTATCACTAATGACGTGGCACCATTTCATGCGACACCAACCAAAATTACTCCTTCCAAATCACTTGCCAAACCGGGTTCAATTTCCTCGTCTTCACAAAAACAATCCAGAATCAGTCTCGACAACAGCGAACTACATCGAATCAGTAGAATAGCTCTTTCCGAGATTGAAAATAGTAGCCTCTTGTTACAACAGCAAGAAGGCGAGGAATCGACCAATGAGCCTCCTTTTTCTCCTCCAACCAAATTAAATTATTCTTCACCCCAACAAAAACCTTTGTCACAACATCATCCTACCTCTTCCGCTCTTCCCCAACAACAACACAACTCTACACAATCTCCTTTAAATAATCTTCCTTCTCACAACAACCACAACAATAATTTATATACTCGTTTGTCAGCACTGCCTGATGACCATAACTTGACTAACAATGATGAGATTACATTGTCAACCACAAGCAATTTCACAACCAACACATCGATCACTACCTCTTTGGCAAATAGCTCTGCACGAAGTAAAATTGAAGATGAACAACTTTTAGAAGCTTGGAGAAAGTCATATAAGAGAAGAACAAGCAGAGCAGGAAGTATATATGCAAATTTTAAGATACAAGACGATATGGCCCTTATTGGACTTCAACCATTTCCCTCAACAGCGTTACCCATTGCAGATCAATGGAAAAATCTACCTTCTAGATATTACTATAAGGACGAAGATGTTGAGGGAACTTTTTCAACACAAGGAAGAGTCAAACAAAGCAGAATTATCGTCTCATCAACAAACAAAAATATTCATGTTTCAGAGAGTTCTCTTGACATTGGATCAATGGATCCATGTCTTGAACCTGTGACTTCCAGTACAAATGCTGTAGCCATGACTTCAAAAGACTTGGGATTTAGCAGTAGCAGTGACGAGGAGGCACAGGAAATGAAACGACAAAAATCTGAAAATAAGGTAATGCGAAAAGCTCCCTCCAGGAATTTACATATTCAAGTGGAGAAAAATTCTCCTCTCGTGTCCAGCTTGTTGCAGGATGGAAAATCTCCAAAAAAATTGGCAACAAGCACAGATTCACTTTTTCATGACAAGAACCATTCCACTATCGTGTATGCATCTCCACTTAGTGGTACCGCTTCTGCAGCAACACCACTGCCTTTCAAGAATGAGCTCACTCCAACACAAATACCTTCAATTGTGACGGACATCAATCAAGATCTCAACATTGTAAAAAGATTACCAAAACCAAAAGGTCGTTTTGTTAATCACATACGAGAAGAATCGTTGTACATTGAAGATACCGAAGATGTAGAAGAGGATTATGTAGTGAAACAAACCGACATGGAAATGATAGAAAATACCAAAGAAAAACCAAAACAATCCGACACATACAATGTGAATTACTATTTGAGCATGAAACCTGTGAAAGATATTGTGAATAAGAATATTGTAAAACCACTAAAGAAATCAGAGGATGAAGATTTTAGCGACGACGAAGATGAATCGGTAGTGACTGCTCCTCCCACAATAACAGAGACCAATGGTACGAAAACAGACGAAGCAAACAAGAAAAAATTCGAAATTATTTACATTAATGACCGAGAGCAGAATAGAAATTCGAGAAAACATTGGCCATCGAACTACATTCGCACTACCAAGTACACATTATTGACATTTATTCCAAAGAATCTCTTTGAACAGTTCAAGAAAGCAACCAATATTTATTTCCTCATTTCTGTGATTGCAGTACTCCTACCAGGCGTGTCACCAGTTTTTCCAATCACCGCTATTATACCTCTTGTAGCCATTGTTTTACTGCAAATGATTAAAGACGGTATAGAAGATTTTCAGCGCTACAGACAAGATCGAAAAGCCAACAATATCAAATGCAGAGTTATTAGAAATGGAGCTGTGCAAGAAATTAAAGTCAAAGACGTGGAACTGGGAGATATAGTTCTGGTGAGCAAAGAAGAGGCCTTCCCGGCAGATTTATTATGTATACACTCATCAAGAGAAGATTCCATGTGTTATGTGGAAACTTCAAATTTGGATGGAGAAACTAACTTGAAAACACGACGCTCATTGAAATCTGGAAAATTCTTACATGACATTCCCGAGTATACAATCCATAAGGAGCTCAGTAATATTCGAGGACAATTGAAAATAGAAGCAGCAAGTAGCAACCTCGACACTTTTGAAGGAAAAGTTAAAATCCATGTAAAAGTGAGAGAAGTCAGAGAGACATTGAAAGAGTCCATTTCGATGGACAACTTACTTTTGAGAGGATGCTGCCTCAAAAACACCAAACTCATTTACGGTATTGCCATTTATGTTGGAAAGAGTGCCAAAATGATCAAAAATCTTAAGGAAAATAAGGTCAAACGTAATTCTCTAGAGATTGCACTCAACAAGATTTTATTTTGTTTGTTGATATTACAACAGGCCCTGTGTGCTGTGGTTGCTGCACTGTCAGGAGTGTTTCAAACCAATTTCAGCAGACATGCATTTTATTTGAGACCATTAGACTCGTCTGAAGCATCTTTTCTTTCGGTCATGTCAAGTTGGCTTACTTGCTTTGTCATGTTAAACTTGATGATTCCAATGTCTCTAGTGGTCGGTATGGAAATTCTAAAAACCTTCCAATCGAAAAAGATAGAGTCAGACTCCAAGATGACGTACGGCAACTTTAAAGCGGAAGTTAAGAGTGCTAGTATGAATCAAGGACTTTCAAAGCTCGATGTCATATTCTCAGACAAGACTGGAACTCTAACACAGAATGAAATGAAATATTCAGATTCGTGGGTGGGTGGTTTGTATTATTCTGAAATGAATGCTCCTGGTATGATGAAAGAATACTTGACAAAACACCCGGCAAGCAATGACGAGCCACTGGTATCAGATACTGCAGCGTATCATGCCTTCATGTTGCGAGAATTTTTACTTTGTCTCTCGTTGAATCATTCTGTCATTCCAGAACGTGACCCAAAGAATCATGATAACATTGTTTATGATGGTCCATCGTCTGATGAAATTGCTCTCTTAGAGTGCGCAAGAAATAATGGTTTCAAAGTTCTGCAGAGGACCAATGCCGGTATTTTGCTTGAAGAAATGGGAGAGAAAAAATTTTATGACATTATGGCAACTTTTGAATTTTCATCAGATCGAAAAAGAATGAGCGTGGTGGTGAAACATCCAGATGGTAAATATGTTTGTTACTCAAAGGGAGCAGATACTGTGATGATTAAGAGATCAAGAGCAAGAAAGCACTTTGTGAATGATTTGAAGGTTGCTTTGGAGTCCTTCTCTATGAGAGGACTTCGAACTCTGGTGTGTTCGAGAAAGGAGCTTTCCGAAGAAGACTTTAATGTATGGTTTGAAGGTTACACCAAAGCAACTCTTTCAACCAAAAATCGAGAGAAACTCCTTGCTCATAGCGCTGCAGACATGGAAATTGATTTACAACTTATAGGATGTACAGCTATTGAAGACAAGTTACAAGAGGATGTCGTAGAGTCCATTACCTTTCTCTCTAAAGCAGGTCTGCAAATATGGGTTTTAACAGGTGACAAAACAGAAACAGCTATTAATGTTGCCTATTCTACGAATGTTCTCCAAAAAGATGAGACCATTGAAATACGTATTCGTGATGCCTGTAATCATAAACACGTTAAGAAAAAGATGAAAGTGGCATTGGAATTTTTGGAAAAACAAAAGAACAAACACTTTGAGTATGCACTCATTATTGACTCCAAGTCATTGGACTTGGCCCTCGAAAAGTACGAGAAACAATTTTTGAGAATTGTCAAATTTGTGAAGAGTGCTGTGTGCTGCAGGTTGAAACCATTGCAAAAATCAAGAATTGTGAAACTCATTGAGACCAAACTCAAGAAGAAAGCTCTCGCGATTGGAGACGGAGTTAATGACGTTGCCATGATTCAAGCTGCCTCCATTGGAGTAGGAATTCAAGGAAAAGAAGGTTCTCAAGCCTCTCGTTCTGCTGATTATTCCATTCCTCGATTCAAAAATTTGGTTAGACTCATTGCAGTACATGGTCGATATTGTTGTGTTCGAAATGCTGACTTTTTGCATTTGAGCTTCTACAAGAATATCATGATCGTAATGCCACAAATATTTTATACTTTCTTTTGCGGATTCACGTCGGCAGTCTTCTTTGAATCATGGGTTCTCACCATGTTCAACACGATTTATTGCTTTTTCCAACCTCTGATCAGTGGAATTTATGAGGAAGATTTACCAGAGGAAGTGATTTTGAAACATCCAGAAATTTATGACTCTCTCAAACGAAATGGAAATCTTTTCAATGCTCGAAGTCTCACATTCTGGGTGTTGACTGCCGTCTATCACGCCTCAATTATATTTTTCGGAGTGTTTATCAATTACATGTATGGATTTGATATTTTAGAAAATGGTCCTTCAGATGTTTATCATTTTGGTACCATCATTATGACTGCAACCATGACCGTAATTACTTTTAGATTTGCATTGGAAGTTAAAACTTGGTCGTTGCCTATGGTGATATCCATTTGGGGAAGCTATCTTTCTTACTTTGCATTTGTAGTCATTTACACACCAATTCCAAATTTTTTAGGAAAGGGAACTTTCTTTTTCGTGTATTTCCATACTTTCCTTAGTGTGAAAGCTATTTTGGTGACTCTAATGGTGACGGGAGCGTGCCTCGTTCCAGATTTAACGTTCAAATTTCTTCGATTTAATTATTTCCCTCATGATTACCAACAATTACTTATTGATTACAAGAGGGAGAAGGAAATTGAACGACAAGCCCAAAAGAAGTCTAGCTCTAAAATTGAACTCAACCAATCTCTTCAAAGTGACCTCAAAGACGCATCCACCAACAAGGAATCCAGAGTTTAGAGTTGTTGTTTTCTATTTTTTCAATTTTGCGTCTAGTGTGTGAGACTTAAACTTGAGTATCTTATTGTTCCTCAACGATCTCGACTGTCAACAGGTTAATAATAAATTAATCACTCGTTGTTGATTTTTGTGAGCTCGATGATGAATCAATAAAGTTTAAGAGCTTTTCAGAGCTTGAAACAGATTGAGCATCTTCCTCGTTATTGTTCCCAACCTCTGCCTGTTGTTTAGTGTTCGTAGCGTCCTCTTCTGATGAGCTGGTACTTGATGGCGTCATGTTCATGAACTCTTCGTCTGAGGATGGTATATTTGTTTTTTTAGAGGATTGAGCTTTTGGTGCCTTCTTTTTGTTTGATGTTTTTCGTTTCTTTGTGTTGTCACTGCTGGTCGATGCAGCATTAGAGGTTGCTGCTTTCTTTGATCGTGTGACCTTTCTTTTGCCGGTTCCACCTCGCTCACTTTGAGTACTTGAAAAACTGTGATCATCTTCAAATTCTTCAGAGGAGGGCTCCACAAATTCTTCCACATAGTCTTCGTCGTCATCACTTGTTTGTACTCCTCGTTTCTTTTTTGGTTTTGTCTTTTTTTTTGACTTGCTCTTTGGTCGAGATGTTGTTGGTTTTGTATCTTCGAACACATTTTCATTCAATGTCTGGTCATCATTATTATTGGTGATATCCGCCTCTGCCTGCATTGTTCGAGGTTCAGCATTGATATCTTCCTCATCAAAATCCAAATACGTATCCTCCGAATAATCCACAACTGTTCTATTTCTTCCTCCATTTCTTCTACTATTTCTTACATTCATACATCTTTCAAGATGAGGTGCATAGACCTCATTCGCAATGGATCTTTTACAATGATCACACACCACATGAGTTTTTTCGAGAGGTAATTGAGAAGCCGATATATGAGGAAATACCTCCACTCCATCTTCAATGGAGTAGGAACGATGTTCTTTCTTATTGTTTCCATTCATTTGATTTAAATTTTGAAGAAAATAGACTTTTCTTCGTTGTTCTCCGACCAATGAAATACTCAACTCGACAAGTATTTGCTTGAGTAATGTGTCAAAAAGAAAGCAACTTTGTTTGAACATTTGTATTTGTTTTCCATTCGGAATTGTTTCATCATCATTCTTTTTTAATTTGTGAGTTGTTTGATGATGAATAGGATGATGATCATTACTGGATGATGATACTTGATCACTTTCCGGAAATTTTAATTGATCCTCTTTCTCCTTATGCTTATTGGGATCATCTCTTTTGATTGGTTTTTCATTAATATCCTTATTAAAAACTTCTTGATTTTCTTCGCCATCATGATGATGAGACGATGACATGTGGTGTTCCATCCTCGCAAGAGCTTCCGCTTGCTGTTGTTGTCTTCGTGTGCTGCTTCTCGTTTTCATGAATTTTTTTAAATTTTAGAATTTCCAAAATTGGGTGAAGGCACTCGTTCGTTCATTGAGAATTCATCATTGGATTGTGTGTTCTCGTTCTGATGCCCAGCAACACCACACTTCAACCTCTGTCTCTTTTTCTAAATTTGAAATAATATATTACTTTAAAAAAATTGTTTACAACATTGAATTTACAATCACAATTTACAACCACATGTAAAGCCACCTCACATATTCATGAATGGTCATGCAATTTCAATTACATGGAAATCGATGAAAAAGGAACTTCGAGTTCACTTAATTTTTAATTAAAAAAAATGTCTCAAGTTCAACAACCTCACTCAAGTGGAGATGGCAATGAACATAAGAAGGCTTCACCACCACCACCACCACAACCACTACCCGGATCATCATCATCTTTACAAGAATATTCATCATCATCCTCCTCCTATCATTTCAATGATCTACCCAATGAAATGTTCTTTTTAATTTTATCTTATTTGGATCATCGACAACTCATTGATGTCATGTCCCTCAGCAAGAGTTTCCGATTGTGGTCCTTTCAATTTCTTCTCTCTCATTTTCATTGTACTATCCATACGGATGAATACAGTAGCGACATGGAAGAGATGATTCATTGCTTGAGAGTTCTTTTACAAACTCCCTTTTCGAGTGATCAGAGAAGATGTGATGGATATTATAGTATTGGTGAATGTACTAATATTTCCAAACAGTTAAAGACTTCCTTCTCGAGAGAATATTTGAAAGAAATGGTGAAATTGTTGTTGAATAGCTGTACCATGTCAAGATTGGATTTGACATGTTTCAAACAATTAGTTCCAGTGTTTTTAGGAGATTCGAAAATTCAAGTTTATGGTAGTGATGGGATTCTGAGAAGTTTAATACTGAACAATGGATTAAGACAGATCTATCTCGATCTCAAACCTGATTCTGAGAATGTCACACGGCAGTGGACTTTTGATGATTTTGCAAATGTGATAGGAACGGATGCTCTCTCACAAATCCATAATTTAAATGTTTGTGGATTACGTGGAAAATGTACAAATGTGTTGGAAAAGTTGCAAAATATTCGAGTATTGAATTTGAGGAGTGAAATGCAAATTCCGATGGATACGATTGTGTCCCTGTCACACCTGACTCATATTTATTTGAGACATTATAGAGTTGACGATTTTTCCACAGAAAAGTCTCATTTTGATCTTGATCTATTGTTGAGAAATGTGCACAAACTCAAACATTTGACTGTTCTTGAAGTAGTTGCCGAGCATAAGACATGCACTCTCGTGGATGATGCAGAAATGAGAAACTCGCTCAGTAATTCCTACGTGAAAAAACTGACCATTATTTGTGAACGTCTTCAAATTGAATCATCTCATGAGTCACACCACCGAATATCGTCACAAATTTTACCACATTTGAAAGAGGCACAGTATCTTTTTGCGTTCTCAAATTTTAAAGGAACCACAAATGACGCTTTTGCCTTGCTTGTACCACAAGGTGTGGAACAACTTGATCGATTAGTACTTTCTGAAAAAGTCGATTCCAATCTCTTCTCCACCATTAAAATAAGGACACTCGTTATTTGGGGTCTTACAAAGACAATACCTAACATGAATTTTGATGAACTTGTCGTAGGAACACGCTTCAAAAAGTCCGAATTTTTCCACATGGATGAACTCATTAACAAGAACAGATCAGATATCACCTCTCTTAGATTTATTAATTGTGTTCAATCGGGGAGAAGTGTAAACACTTGGAAGACGACATCTCTTCTCAAACACCTTACTCTTGAAGGATGTACGGTCGATATTGAGTGGCTTGTGAATTTATTGCAAATGTCACAACACACACTGGAGACATTGAAATTGGAGAGATGCAAAATAGAGAATCCCTTATTCATTGGAGGTAAAAAATTAATGAAGGGTCTAGTCGACTTTCCCAAGCTCACAGAATTGCGAGTCATTGATTGTACCAACCAGGAATTCTTCATTTCATGTTTGCTCCATGCGACATTTAAGCAATTGGAAACTCTTGAATTAGTGGATATGTGTAATGTTGAAAGTGAAATTTTAAAAACTTTATTAACGAATCTGGTGGAATTGACCAACTTTAAATTTTTCAAATTAACAGAAGCTTGCATTGATGATAGCATGTTAACAACCATGATCACCTTGTCTAGAGGAGAAATTAGTGCCACTGCCACAAAAGGTTTAGTAACCATTGAAGGACTGTTATCGGTACCAGAAGAATTGTTTTCTACAATTTCATCCTTTCATCTTCCTGCATTAGAAATTAATTCTGAAAATATTGAGGAGTATTTTAAAGTATTGAACACGTTTTCGACATTAACTCTGAAACGATATACCATTCGAATTTCAAGTATTGAATTATATTGTGAAATTTTTAATTATTTGAAAGAAAAAGGTTTCGATTTGGAACAGTTTAATGTGATTCTCTCAGATCGATTGAATGTGACATCAAATTCAACTCTAAATTCGAAAATTGCTAAATCCTTGAAGAGTCTCATTGAAGCAATGAAAAGTTTGAGAGGCATGATTTTGGATTGGTCTCCATTTCTTTCCAGTGATTTGGAAGAATTTAAACAAGGTATGTCATTCTCTATATTTCTTGATTTGAAACACAACTTCAACTTTCGTCATCATGAAAGTTTTAAGAAAATCAGGGCGCTCATGTCCCAAGTTAGTATTTCCAGTTTCTTCTCTGAACTCTCTAAAGTATCCACAAACCAATCACTATCAATACTCTGTATCCAACTTTTCATGCACTTGCATGTAATTTCCCTCTTACCTGCATCTCGATTCAAAGCACACACCAACCTTGCAATCGCCACTCGAATGAACATGATCATTGATCGGTTTCTTCTTGCTGTTTTGCTTGAGATGTTGCCAATGGATCTGAATAAATCACATGTGGAAAATCACCAACATTCCATTGATTAAAAGAATTGCACCAAAATGACAAGGTGAATGAGCTCAAGTTGCCACATCCTAGGATGACTGTGACCTATTCGAAGGAACTCTGAAATTATTATCCAAGCTAAAACAACAGGTGATTGCATTATAATAAACAATGTCATATTTTACTTGTTACTGTTTGAGGCCAACTGTTGTTTCCTCAGTTCTCTCATTCTCTTTGTTTGTTGATAGTCATCCATGACATGGTCAGAGGTCGAAACGCTAACAAAGCTGAAAATGGCTGAAATACTCTTCCTTCTGTCAATGGTGGAATCATCTGCCACCGAAGAACTGGCCATGCTCGCTGTACGTGCCAAAGATTTGCGTTTCTCATCACGAACCTTATCGATCCTTTTGATGAGTTCAATAAATGCATTTTCAATTCCTTTCTTTTTAAAGATGGCTGACGTCTCCACAAGAGGACATCCTAAATAGTCACTCAATTTCAAACCTTCTTTTGTATCGACCTCTCTCTCCTCATCACTCACGTCACACTTATTTCCAATAATAATTACTGGTAAAATGGTGGTCGATGTCGTTGTGGAGCTTGTCGTAGTTGTTGGAGTGTTCGTAATTATAGAATTCGATGTGGTCGAAGAAGTATTCATGGTAGAAATGGCCGTATTATTATTAGAAGCACCATTCATTAAGGATGCATTGGTTGCTGTTGTTGGTGAGGTCACCACAGGTGTTGTGGATGGTGTTTTAGAGGAAGAAGAACCTCTTGATGACACATGGTTGGAAGTTGTATTCACGTAAGGTTGTTCAGGAGAAGATGGGCACACACAATGTGGTGAAGTATGAGATTGACCATTAGAAATTTCATTCATGTCACCGCCACCAACCATGGTTGTTTGTGGATTCATTGAATTCTCTGAATTTGTGGTGGAAGAATGATTTGTGGAATCCAAAGAGGGTGATATTGTTGAAGATGGAGAATTTCCATTATTGATCACATTCACACTATTTCGTGTGTTCGATGTCACTCCTTGTTTTTGAGATTCCTTCTTTTTTTTGTGCACATTCTGCCATGAATTCTTATTCATCTCTGCCAATAAAGGTGAATGAGGATCCAATAATTGAAGAATTAATTTCATGTAATTCTTGACACGTTCTGTTGAGAATTTGTTTGTGACGTCATACATGAGTAAATATCCATCAATGTGTGTCTTTAATTCCTCTTTTTCTTCTGTTGTAAAACCAGTGTCGTAGAGAGTGATCATGGATAATTCATATTTACAATTTTGGAATTCCACAGTAAATATATCTATTTGGTTGTCACATTATAATTGTCATCACAAAAAAGGATGATCATCAATATAATTTGAAACAAGAAACAATCGATGAATATGGAGATTATAGAGATTCAAATTCATCGTTGGTCATGATATCATGTTGTTCGCAATAGATTCATTTTACGAACGAAATCATTGTCATTCATAGAGAGAGATGGGATATTCCATAAATAGTCCATCATCAAGAGGTTGATTTTCATCATGATCATGAACATGATATCCACAACGAATGTCAAGACGTTCATCATTCATCACCAAACAAGCATCACGACGATTGTGACACAAATTTTTGAACCGATCGCCACAACATTGAAAATTTCCAAATTCACCATCATCATCATGAGAAGTGTATTTCAATTTCAACACTCTAACAACAACACTCTAACACAACTTACACTTATTTGCTCCAGGTCTCACCTGAATGATTTTACCATCAAATAACTCTGTTGCTGCTTTTGCAAATTCTTGTTTTCCAACCAATGCAGCTCCCCTTTAATGTTGTGAATGTGATGAGAATGATGAACACATTTTTGGATCAATGAAGAGATTGTAGAGATAATAAAATCATTATTATATATTTGGATTCAACGACATCGGGTGGGAAGGAATGAATTTCATCATCGATCATCAAATAAAGCACGAGTTGGCACGAGTTGTTGTTGTTGTAGTAATAGAATGATTGGTAACAGAAATGTTTGTAGTAGTCGAAGATTAAAGAATGAAATAGACCAAAAAAGAAACGCGGAATATATTGTTGTCAATATCAGCAAAAGCATTGTAAATCAATAATGATAACTTTCATCCACGAAACAACCTGTTCAACACATATTACCTACATGACACAAATACTGTATTTAACCGTCTTCATCTTCTTCACAATGATAATTGAATCAATAATTTATAAATATCAAAAAAAAATAATATGAAAAAGATGGTTGTTTGTATGGAAGAGAAGAGAGAGAGGATGAGTGTTTTGTTCGGTGGTGGGTGGTTGAAAAGATCTGATGATGAACCAGTGTTGGTGATGATGATGGTCTGTTGAAGGTCTTGTCGTCGCTTGTCAACACAAAAGTATGATGACTGACAGCAAGGAAGCGCTTCTTTTGTTGAACAAGTCAGCTATCAAAATGTCGCAGTGGAGGTGACCAAAAGGAAAACTCGCCAGTTGTTGCTGTGTAGGGGTAATGTTGGTATTTTTTCAAAGTGCCAAAACGAAACGTCAGTTTTCAAAATGGTCAAGTAGTCTCAAGCTCGAAAAAAGGATCAGGCCGTTTAAACGAAGATGTGTCCTCGATGTTGTCAATTTCTGCCAATTTCGGGATCCATAGTTTATTTCACCAATCACTGGAGAAGCCCACTAATCGATGGCAAGTGTGCAAGTCAAATGACATTTGGCAGAAGAATTCTTTACAAGGTTTGATCGAAAATGTTAAAGATCAAAGATTTCTTGTGCTTTTGTATGGTTTTAATACTTTACAAATTTTACACTTGTTTGGACCTTGCTTCTTCTTGACACCCAAGTGAGTTCTTAAAAGTTGGCATAAAGAAGAAAGTGGTCATTGCTTTTTGTAATTCGCTTTCTTTTTCAGAGAGGATTTTAGCTGTGAAACAATAATGTTCTTTAAATACCTTCCTAATGATGAATTGTTGTTCTCGTGTTGAACACTATTCGTGCTCTTCGAATGCCTGAGGGAAAATAAAAGGAATTGGCATAATCTCTGTCAAGTCAACAGACCCGTGTTCAAAGATGGGTCCATGAGGAAAATGAAACTGTTTCCGGTTCTATGGAACAACATTCTTGTGTTCAAATGTTTGTGAACCAAAACATGATCATCGTCGAACCATGTCTGGAGATGAACGTTGTGTCGTTGAGACTAAAGTAAGGCTAGCAATTGAAAGATTTGGGTCTTTGCCAATTTACTGGAATACAATAGTCAAATAGTTACAAGGAATGGAACAATACAGTCATATCTGTCCTCCTCGCAAAGAGTGCCTATAATGTTGAATGCCAAAAAAAGCTGATAATTGTGTAGTCTATCCATATTCTTGTTTATTTCACCAATTGCAATGCATATTGTTGTTCACTTGGATCGAAATACGTCCATTGTTGATACATTGGTGTCAATCATAGTATAAATTAATGACATTCAAAGCTCATCCTTGTTTTTACAGGCAGAATGGTGTTTAAGTTCAACATCATCAACAAATTCAACATCAAATTCACATTTAAATAAGCGATCCTCTACTTTGCTCCAATGAACCACATTCCACCAATCGGACACATAGGCAGCTCTTTTGTTTTGATGTTTGAGGTAATAAGCATGTTCCCAAACATCCAATAAAAGCACTGGTTCATCCATGTATTCAATCATGGTGTTTGTGGTGTCTTTTTGAGGAGAGGTTAATTGTTCATTCATGTAAGCACTGTCTTGGTTGGCGTAGGTTTTGATCAACAATTCTGAATTGAGAGTTTTCAAAAAGGTTCTTTTCACGAGAACGACCTTTGAAGAGTTCATCCATACAGGATGATTGAACATCAAGTGACAAATGTGGATCCACATTGATCACAGTATGAATCAATTATTCAATGACAATCATCGTCATTGATACGCACATTCATTCATATATTTAATTGTAATGTGTTCAGTGTTGTGATCATTTTGAGATGCATTTCAAAGTACATGATAGTCATATTCTAGAATTCAAGCATTAATTCCAAAACAATACCTACCCATCCACTTCCAAATACTTTCAAAGCTTGATCATTAAATTGTTTAATAAATTCATCAACAGATCCAAACTGTTTACTCAATGCTTTAACCACTCTTTCACTTGGTTTTGATGTTCTATGTTTTTCATCCATCATTAATTCAAAGAATAAATTATGATTTACAAATCCACCTCCGTTGTTTCTAATCGTCTTTTTAGTTGCTTCATCAATGGGTAATAAATGTAAATTTGCTAACAAGGTTTCAATGCGTTGTGCTTGCCAAATAAATTTTTGAATATCATCGTTGGTGCTCTTCAATAGGGTTTCAATGGCTCCATTCAAATTATTGACGTAGGTTTGATGATGGCCGCTATGATGCACTTTCATGGTAGCTTGATCAATGTGAGGTTCTAACTCGTGATAAGCATAGGGTAAATGTGGCAATACGACTGGGTTAATACCACACTGAATGATTCCGATCAGAAGAGCCATCCAAGTTGAAAATAAGACAACAAGAAAAAGTACGAAATTTGGTAATTTCATTTTTTTGTAATGTTTAACAGTAAATAAATACGAATAATAATAATGTTCGAAAATAATAATAAATGTTTCTATTCTCCTCAGCATAATGAGGACAGAAAGATGAGAGGTTCATGTTGTTGCAACATGTCATTTTTCTTCTAGAAAATACATTTCAATACATTGAAGGTCGACCATCGATTATTCAATTAGAGCAGAGACAGACAAGTCAGCCTTAGTCAAGCCCATGTTACCATTTCCAAGCAAGTTGTTAGGATCAATCTTTTGCTTGAGCGACTTCAAAATGTCCACACCTTGTTCTCTGATAACTTCTGGCATCCAGTGTTTTCTTAATTTACCGACACCGTGGTGGTGTGACAAACTTCCTCCTTGCAATAAAATTTCATCTCTTGCCTCAGCCTCAATTTCTGAAAAGACGCGAATTGGATCCTTCAATCCTCTAAAGATGAAACCATAATAGAAATAGACACATGCACCAGTTTCATAGGTTTGAGTGACACGAGCAGAAACCCAAGGTACAGAAATGACGCCATGCTTCTTGGCAGAGTCAACAACTCTCTCTCTGACCTTGTTAATCATTGGAACAATGTTGGACCATGGCACAGAAGTCTCAAAGCTTTCAGCCATGAAATAATAATTGAAACCATAATCTCTCAAATATGCAATCACATAGGTGAGTAAATAACCTCTACCACCTGCTTCAGCTCCTGCTTTCAAACCTCCATACTTGGAAGTAATGTCATAAATAATCTTTTGTTGTCTATCAACCTCTTCTTGAGTTCCTTCGAATAACAATGTAATAACGCACATCTTTTCAGGGTCAAATCCTGCGACTTTTGTGACATAAATCTTCTTGAACCAATCACCAATACCCTCAAACACGCTCTCTTGCTTTGGTTTGAGAGACTGACCAAATTGGAATTGTGAGTTGTCAATGAGACGAATTGAAGCAGGAGCAACTCTCTTGGTGGCAACTTCATGAAGACAAGCAACTCCAGTCTCAAAGTCAGGAACAAGAACTGAACCATAAACTTGACATTCAGGGCATTTTCTAACTCTTAGAGTGACCTCAGTGATAATACCTAGAGTACCTTCTGATCCGAGGAACAAGTGCAACAAGTCTGGACCAGTGGACTTTCTTGGAACATTACATGGAAGTGACCAAGTACCAGTTGGTGTAACAATTTTCAAATTTACCAACATGTCCTCAATATTACCATATAAATTTTTCTTCATTCCTGAGGCTCTTGTGGCAACCCAACCACCGACCGAGCTAAATTCAACACTGTCAGGTTCATGGCCAAGAGTGAGGCCATATTTCTCTTTGAGTTCCTTTTGAATATCAATTCCAATGGCACCAGCCTCAATGACTGCAGTATTAGACTCAAAGTCAACACTCAACACTCGATTCATCTCTTGCATATCAACAGAAACAATCATTCTAGTTTCATTCTCAGGACACATCAAAGCTTGTGAAACACTGGTACCACCTCCGTATGGAATGATGGTCAATTGATCAGCATACTTGTTTGCAATTGAAACAATTTGTTGAACATGATCATGTGAACCAGGATAAATCACCATATCCACCAATCTCTTAAATTTTCCGTATCTTAATTGGTAAATTTCTTGGCAAGTGTGTCCGTGAGAGTGCAATAAACGAACTTCATCTTCAAAGGCAATAAATTTGAAACAATTTGCTTGTTTGATATCATCAACGAAAGCCTTGCAAATAATTGGTTTGGTAATCTTCTTTTGCATCTCTTCCCATGATTGAGGTGGAGATGGATACTTGGTATCGAGTCCGGTAAAGTTTTCAAACCAAGGACGAAAATCAGGGACGTAGTGACCTGAGAGAATATAACGATCTCCGGTAACATAGACATCTCGTTTTTCATCCATGACGAAATCGGTATCCTTGTATCCCCATCCATTCCATTTTGTTATTTTTTGTCTCTTGTTTGGAATACTGGCTCCCATCTTCATCATGGAGAGAGAGGAAGCAGAGAGACCCATTGCGGATCCAGCGCATTCATTTGATGAAACAATATTTTCAGAGGAAAATCTTTGATGATCGTTGGATTGCATCAAGTGGGCTCCAATCATGTGCAAACGACGAGAAGCCTTTTCATTGTCGAGAAGAGAAGAACCTGTTGTTGAGGGGTGCATTTTTTTGCAGAACAGTTTGTGAAATGATTACAACAATTTCTCCTTCACAAATGTCCGGTCGCACATCACAGTGTGCTCTTCAGCTTTTTATTGCTTTGGTTTGAAACTCTTGTCATAATACATGACTGCTCTCAAACAATTTCCAGACTGTGTGTTGGTGAATATGTGGATAGGAACGATAAGAATGATTTGTTTAACATATGTGAGATGACAAATTATCAAGTGCAGTTTGGATATTGGAAATGCATGTTGTTTCAAGCATCACAGTGATGGACTCGTAAAAAATTGCAAACAAACTGCACGGACTTACCTTAAGAGCCTCAAAGGACTGATTGATATCTTCAAAGTCAAAATGATGAGTGATGAAAGCATCAGCGTCAATTTCTCCCTTCATGTAATCTTCGACGAGCTGAGGTACAGAATCTCTTGATTTGTATCCACCGAAGGCTGTACCTTTCCAAACTCTACCAGTCACCAATTGGAATGGACGAGTAGAAACTATACGTGTTGCACATGTAAAAGATCAAATGAAATGCATTGAACAATATTGAAGTATTCACATGTTATGTTTGGTCAAGAAATGATGAAATGAATGATTAGAACCTTGCCAACGAAAAAGAAAATGCAAAAAAACTTACTTTCTTGACCAGCGGCAGCTACTCCAATAATAGTACTCACACCCCAACCTTTATGGCAGCATTCCAAAGCTTGTCTCATGAGCTTAACGTTACCAACACATTCGAAAGAAAAGTCAGCTCCACCATCTGTCAAGTCAACAATTGCCTTCACAACATCATCAACCTTATTTGGGTTAATGAAATCAGTGGCACCAAACTTTTTGGCAACTTCAAATTTTGCCTCATTAATGTCTACACCAACAATTTTGGCAGCGCCGGCCTTCTTACATCCAAGAATAGTAGCAAGACCAACTGCACCCAATCCAAAGACCACACAATTTGAGCCAGGTTCCTATTGGGAATTCGTTCAAAGCAATGTTCAGAGATGTGTGACATTCACACATAGTGGTGTGTTTGTACATGGTCAAAAGTACATTTCACATTTTGCATGTCAAATAATGATCACACAATCGTTTACAACAAACACATGGAGATTATACAATATTACAGTAATCATACAGAAAAAGACTTCTTACTTACCACCTTGGCAGTGTTCAAAGCTGCACCCAAACCAGTGGTTAAGCCACATCCAAACAAGCAAGCACCTGCTTTTGGAGCATTTGGATTGATCTTTGCACAGGCAATTTCAGGAAGGACAGTGTATTCGGAGAAAGTTGAGGTACCCATAAAGTGATAAACAGTTTGACCCTTGCAAGTGAATCTTGAAGTTTCGTCAGGCATCAAACCCTTCATGTGAAATGGATGTTTTCATGATTGTTGCAAAATACAATGTTGAAATTAAACATTTGGAAAGGTATTTGATGATCATTGCACCACAGATCCATATTCACGTAATTATTGTGAGTGATTTTGAATGAGTGGTGAACCGCATATTGATTCAAGGATTTTCAATGAATCAAGCCATCATGCCAAACGTCAAAGTTTCAATAGTTCAATATGGTGGATAAAACATTCTCTGATCACTATTGTGACTTACCCTTCCTTGAGTTGCTCTAATCTTTTGATCATTTTGGTGTTAAATACTTGACACATGGGTCTACAACATGTTGTCCACCTACCTTTTGACACAAATTTGTTTTTGGACTCTTGCACCACTTGCATTCTTTGCATTGTGGAGTGTAGCATGGGATTACAGTATCTCCAACTTTAACACTCTCAACACCTTCTCCAACGCTTTCAACAATACCAACACCTTCATGGCCCAAGATTGTTGGGAAAATACCCTCTGGATCACTTCCAGACCATGTGTAGACATCGGTGTGGCTACACATGACAGATTAATATGTAATATATTAATTTTTGTGATTGTAAATGACGGATTAAGTAGTAATGATCATCACGATCACCCAATGAATATTGTTGATTTATCAATATTTAAAAATTAGTATATAATTGAAAATTTTGTGTTGAATCATTCATAATCATTACACAAGTTTAGAAAATTCATAATCATCATCGTCATTAAAATTTTATCTTGTATTAATTCATACTCTCGTTTCATAATAACATCACTTACCACAACGCAGTGCACAACAATTTAATTCTAACTTCACCCTTCTTTGGTGGAGCAACAGTAACAGTCTCCAAGGACAAAGGTTGATTGGGAGCCCAACAAACAGCAGCCTTGCATTCAATTGGCTTTCCAGCAGTGGAAGATTCAGACATTTTTTCTAATATTAATCAGTGAAACAGTGAAGCCTTTCCGAATTCAATTTGTTCGATTATATTATTTGAAGTACAATGGTTTTCCAAGGTAACGCATAATAGTTGCCTCAGCGATGGAAAAGGCTGAATGATAATTGTTGTTATACATAACTTGTTACCACATGCCTTTCATTCTTCACAACTTGGCCAAAAAACTATGCAAATTATTTAAGCTATGTGTCAATCTTAGTTTGTTGAATGTGAGTGAATGGGATGAATTTGAGGTGGCTTTATTTACTCTCAAATAATAGTTACTGAGTTTTCCTTGTCATACAAATTAGCTGTTAGATAATAAGTTTCACCTCTTGGCAAGTTATTCCAAAATTCTTCCTTTCGAGTGTTCAGGTTTTCACACTGAGCGTATATTGATCACAATCCAAGCTCACTTGAATAACATGCCCATCTGCCCAGTCTCCACTCATACCAGTTACACTTGAAGCTGGCTGGTATTTTTGATTTTGACTTGAAAATCCATGCGTCTCATAGAAACTACTTGTTGTACTCTTGATTGGTTTTTTGATAACACCCACACATATCCAATAAGATTCTCTTCGAAAGCCATTAACCTTTAAGCCTAACGAAAAATTTTTGAATGAATTTTTCGCAGGCAAATTTTGGTTGAAGAGGGGCGCTTCAAGTTTGTCACAAATAAATTTACCATCACCTATTTTCTGTATTGAGGATTTGGGTGATACAGAAATTATCGACAATAAGTAATAATTTTCTTTGGGTCTTGATGCTCCAGGTTGAACATAAAAACAACATAAAAAAATTGAAAAAATATTTATTGGCCCTTCGGTGCCTCAGGTCTTTCGTTTTCCCAGTATTGATTAAAAGCTCTACCCATCAAAAACAACATAAAAAATGGACCTGATTGTGCTTGATTGAATTGTTGAAAAAAACAGTCATGATCCCTTCAAACAATTCCGAAACCACTCTCTTGAACGAAGGAATTAATTTAATTGGAGATAATTTGTTCATGCTTTTGGACGAGGAGTATTATGAGTTGGCACAACAACTTAATTCAGATAAATATTATTCCGAAATTTTTGATGAACCCGTTCCGATAAACCATAAACTTGCGGATTACATAGAAGAGTGTACTGATATGTTTCATCCATCTTTTTGCTTTAGTCAAGAATGGAGTTTGACTGATGATACCACGGAGCAAGAACGAAGAAAGGACACAGCATCAGCAGACCGAACAATATTTTGTACAGCAAAGTGCACGACATGCAAAAACTGTGTTTGTAGAAAGAATGGACTACCATGCACAGACAAGTGTAAATGTGCTGACACCTGTTGTAACTTGGTAAAGCCAACTTTTGAACATGAATGGACTCTCAATGCTGTGTTTCCGAATGTGAATGTGGAACCTCCAACCAATTCAGGTCCTAGAAATCTTCCGAAACATTTATCGTTGCCAGAATCTACCTCCATAATTTGGAATGACAAAATATTGCAACATATTTACGAAAGAACAAACTGGAAAAAAGAATATTGTATTGAGTATGAACAAGCATTGAATGATCACAAAGAATGGTCAAACACAAAATCAAAACACGAAAAGAAGCAAAAACGTTTCAAACGAAAATATGAGCATGATAACGAAAACATGGTTCAGGAAATCAATGATGCCAATCCCCCTCCATTGATCAATGATATACTTGAGTCGGAGCCCAAGGTCGAACCTTTTGCCAAATATTTAGAAAAAAAGAAAGGCTGTACTATTCCCAATCATTATTCCAAAGACGACATTAAGGGATTTTTACAAATTTGCCAAATTATGGGATTATCTCCAATTCCAAATTACTATGATTATTGGTCAATAGACGGAGAATCATGCATTCTATGCTTGCAAACTCATTCAACGAATAATGAGCCGGAAACGATTTATTGACATACATATGCATCTCAGTAGCGAACCTAATTTTTTAGAGGACAATGTTAATTCGAACAGTAGACATTATTGGTTATGTGTTAAAGAAGTTTCAGTTGATGAAATAATTGCTGCTTTTAAAGGGAAAGTACGATTTAAACAATATATCCCATTGAAACCTCACAAGTACGGCCTGAAATATTATGCTTTATCAGACTCTACAGGTTATATTTATGCATTTTGGTTATATCAAGGAAAAGAATCAAGGTATTCTCATAATGCAACATCTATTGTTTTAGATTTAGTTAAACATGTTTCACCAGAAAATCATGTTTTGGGAATCGACAATTATTATGGATCATTAGATCTTGCGAGAGAATTGGTGAATCATGGATGGAAATTTGTTATGACTCTCAGTAACAATCGTCCTTCTTATCTATTCTCAGAAGGATTGCAGAAAAAACTCCCTGGAAGCAAAACTAGAAAATGGATCCATGCTGTAAATAAGGAGAACACTTTAGTGGCATTGTCAATTAATGACAACAAACGAGTTAATTTTTTGACAAATTTAGGAAGCAGTCAATTAATCAAAAACAAACCATACGTTCAAGAAATGTATAACAAATCAATGGGATGTGTTGACAAATCTGGAATTTTCTTGCATTACACTCATCCTCCTTTTAGAAACAAAAACTGGAAAACTGTCCATTTATTGCAGATGATGAAGACTTCGTTTGTCAACCAGTATATCATATTTAAGCATCACATTAATAACCCAGGTTTAACTCTTTGCGACTACCTCAAGCACAGCCTTGCTCAAACTGTGACCTTTTGTAACCCTTATTTCACCAGAACAACTCACTTCCCCATGAAACTCAAAAAGTTGGAACGGTATCAATTATGCTCTCATTGCAAAGACTCTTCTTCGGGATGTGGATACAAATGCATGGGATGTGGATGCTATCTCCATTTACATTGCTTTACTGCCTATCATGACCCCAAATTTATTTATTACTAAAATTTAATTACGTTCCCTATCCAGGATGCCCATTAACAACATGCAACAAAGTAAAGTTGAATCCAGTCACCTGCCTACTGGATCAGTAGGATGTTATTGTGAAAGCGTTAAACCTTGAGCAATAGCATAACCGTTTCCATCGAGTTGCTCTTGATTCAAGTCAATATGTGACGAGATGAAAACAGTTCATTGAGTGCATGAGATCGATATTGATCAATTGTAAATGTGCTCCCTTAGTGTGATTATAGTGTTGTGCGGTGGTTTCAACCACTAACGACCATTGGAGAAGGCTGCCCTTTATTGCATGTTGGAGATGGAATTCCTGGATTCCACTTGTTGTTCTTGTCAGAACTTGTGCTGAATTTGGAGAATCGATATTTTACCCTGAATTCTTCTCGTTCATGCACCGCCCCAGATATCGCATCTTTCGTTCGCAGTATACATACAGATAATAAATGATTGAAATACTGAGGGAACTTTCAATTTTTATTTTTCGATAGGCGGAAGGGATAAGGACCCAATAATGTCTCATCAAAACAGTCATCCACAACGGTTTCCGTTTTAGTAGCAAGCTCAGGAATTAAATAATAATCTGCTTCTTCAGCCAGGATGGCTTTTTGTTGAGTGGTAAGCTGATGAACATCTAATTTACCATATCTCAAATAATCCAAAATATATGGAAACATCTTTGGATTTCTGTCAATGAAATAACACCCTTCTTCATCTGGTAGCCACTTTCCGCTTGAAATCATGGCATAAAAGAACGTGTCTTTTCTACTGAGAAGAGTTTCTTTCGAAGTTTTGAAGATCTTTCCACCAACATCAAGTTTAATTACATCTCGAGCTTTTTTCGCATTTTCTTCCATCAGTTTGAATTTTAAATTGAGATCATCTTCGAGTTTTTTCAATTCTTTCATTCGATTATCAATTCCTTCTTGAATGGAAAGAAGTTGAGTGGTAACGGATTCAAGTTGGCTCTTTATCTCGGAGTAAGTTGTTGTTGACATTTTTTGAATTCCGGCTTCGAACAAAAAAATAGTCAGATCTGCCAAACTTCATTATGACTCCTCGCATTCAACATCCAGCTCCATCCTTTTCCAAGACTGCCTTGCTTCCAGATGGATCTTTCGGAACCATCAACTTGAACGACTACAAAGGCAAATATGTTGTCTTGTTCTTCTATCCTCTTGATTTCACTTTCGTCTGTCCCACTGAAATTATTCAATTTTCAGATCGTGCCCATGAATTTGGAAAGTTGAACACTCAAGTCATTGGTGTCTCAGTGGACAGTGAATTCACTCTATCTTGCATGGACTCAAACTCCAAGAAATCAAGGAGGTTTAGGCTCTCTCAACATTCCTCTCATCTCCGATTTGGATCAATCCCTTTCGGCTACGTATGGTGTATTGATGGAGGATGGAACTGCTGTTCGTGGAACCTTTCTCATTGATGATCAACAAGTGTTGAGACAAATTACAGTGAATGATATGGATGTGGGTCGTAATGTGGATGAAATTTTGAGATTGGTTCAAGCCTTTCAATTTGTAGCTCAGCATGGAGAGGTATGTCCTGCAGGATGGCAACAGGGAAAGCCAACCTTGAAAGCGAACCCAAAAAATTCGAGAGAGTATTTTGAGAAGCAGGTGCAATAGGTGTTTTCTTTGGAATCATTGTTGTTCATTTGAATATGAAGTAATAAATTTATACTTTTCATTTCCACATTCCAGTAAGAAAGAGAAGTCAACCAACAAAAAAAGTAAAAAAAAATTAAAAAATCGAATATTATTGCCATTTGATCCGCAACAAGACAACATGATCAGCGATGAAGAATTCAGAAGGCTCATCGGAGTCGGTACCTCTTCAAAGCCATCATCAGCATCAACCACCACAAGTACAACGGTTTCCTTTCCAAAAACCTCCACATTACCTCCGACACAGCACTCATCCAAAAGCCAAACTCAAGACTCGTTATTAACTGCCTTGTTGAATGAAGAAGAGCCAGCAGAAATTCCTCGTGATGATATTAAGAACCCTTTCGTGGTTCGATCAACAACAACTCCTCACAACTCCTCAAAGAAGAATGAAGAGGACGTTCTCGATTTGACGCAAATTGATACTTCAATGTTGAGGGAGGCTTTTGATGATTTGACTCAGATCGATCAGGAGGATGAAGTATTGATATCCTCTCCACCAATCTCAACTCCGAAGAAGAATTTGAACAGATCTGCTGTGTTACCACCAACACCTCCACAATTTGTTACACCTTCTGTCGTGAAACAAGCTATTGATAACATTAATTCTTTGAAAAGTGACAATTTAAAATTATTTGTTGAATCGTCTTCAATACGGGAAGAGAAAGCAGCTGCTGCAACCGAGGAAGAAGGAAAAGTGAAGATGAGGATGTGACAATGGAAATCAAAACTCCTCCAAGAACAGCACGAAAGAAGAAGCAAACAACTCCAAGAAAAACACGATCAACACCAAGAAAAAAGAGAGACACCACCACCGATGACGAGGAAGATGAAAATTACACGAAGGACACAAGTACGCCAAAGAAGAGAAAATCTCCAACAAAATCAAAAAGCACAACTCCTAAAAAGAAAAAAGTTGGAGGATGGGTCATGGATTTGGACGAGGAAAAAGAATGGGATGAAAAATCTAAGAAAGCTATCGAGGAAATGCGAAAACGATTTGAAAGTGTGGATAAGGTTAAGTTGAAGACTTCGAGCCCTTTAGCGGATCAGGAAGAAATTCATTTGACAGAGCTTGTTCAATAACGTGGAAGGAATGACACAAAAATTCCTTGAACGAAATTTATACCTGCATTCAGCATGATTTCTTGCCACATTCCACTTCTGATGGATCAATCAATGAGAATTTGCAGATCCATGTTTGAACTGTTTCCCATTTATGAACTCCAAAAGTTCAAAAACACAAAAAAATGCATCTCGTCACTTTGGCTACCTGTAACTTGGATCAATGGGCCTTGGATTTCTCGGGCAATCTTGAGAGAGTGAAGCAAAGCATTAAAATTGCCAAGGAGAAGGGAGCCAGATATCGTATGGGCCCAGAACTGGAATTGTCTGGATACGGTTGCCAAGATCACTTTTTAGAAACAGACACCTATACACATTGTATGTATGATCCGAAATGAATTTTCAAAACAATAATTGTAAATAATAATAACTTGAATTCGATATTGATTTAAATTCACTTCCATTCGAACAATTTTAATTGATCAAATTTCTCGAAATCATGACCTTTTTGGCTTGATCGAATCACAACAGCCATGGAATGTTTGGCCGAAATTTTGTCAACCGATCTTACCAATGATATTCTTGTGGATATCGGTGTGCCTATCAAACACAAAGGAGTCAATTACAATTGTAGAATTTTTGTTCTTAACAAAAAGCTACTCCTTATTCGGTGAGTTTTCTAATAACATTCGAATGTGTGTGAATTGAACGACGTCGGATTTAAACAGTCCAAAATTGTTTCTAGCTAATGACGGAAACTACAGAGAAACTCGTTGGTTTTGGTAGGTTGTTTTATATGAAATTATGGCACTAACGTTCTTGTCAAAAATATCAATTGATTTTCACACATTGAAGTGCATGGACAAAGAGATTTACTGTCGAAGATTTCGTCTTGCCCGATTTCA